>NC_048899.1:843428-871972 GCF_011077185.1 Oxyura jamaicensis | reverse complement strand
GTTCCCCTGAATGAAAGGCCAGTGTTACCTAACCCAAGTTGCTTTTCTGTACAGAACTGCCCCTGTAGTGCTGTCACAGTCAGGCACTTACAAGCACAGAGCACATCTCCCTGCAGAAGGGCTGGACACCTTGCATAGCCCTGCTCACCCGGTGGGGCAGAGGGCCGCAGCCCCTCACACAGCCCCACCAGAGCCCTGTGCAACAGGGCCCCCCCCCCCCCCCCATCTCCTCCTGCATTCCGCCCCGCTGTTTTGCGCAAACTAGAGGCATTTACCCTCAGCCTGCCCCAGGGGTATGGGGCAGCCAGGTCCCCTCTCCCCAGCGCCCAGGGCAGAGGCATGGGAAGGTCTCCACACTGGCCTGGCCACACCAGCTCCAGGCTGCTCCAACTGCTCTGCTTCCACACATGCTCGCCGACTGAAAGCTTTTCATGCAGCTTTCCAGACCAGGGAGAAACACGTTTCTTTTTAAAAATGGAAGCGTCATAATACTTCTGACTTGCAAAAAAAAAAAAAAAAAAATTACCATCAGATATGTTTGTGCAGCAAGCTCATTCTTCCCTTTTTATAAAGCCACAAGAGATATAAAATATAGAACATCCAAGGACCACATGAAAAGGATGTCTGGATCTGTTAAAACATAAAGAAGGCTCTACCAGCCAAGGGCAAAAGTTTAGCAACAATAAAAGTGTCTTTAGATTTTTTTGTTTTTGTTATTTTATATTTTTTTATGCAGAGAGAGGAAAAGAGTTTGTGGTCATGTTTTCCAGCTTTATGTATATTTGTCTATCATTTTAATATAAACAGGGTGTATTTATAAAGCCTAAAGAAATGAGAAACAGATTCACTGTTTTCTAAATGCCAAGAAGTCTCTTCAAGGATGATAAGCAATTAAAAAGGAAAGTCAATCAAACTTTTATGACACTTCTGACCAAGGGTTTTATTTTTATTGCACGAAATCCAATGTGACAACAACAGATATATACAGTAGCAGCACCCACCCGTCCTTCTGTTGTGAGGGGCCTGCCAGCATTCCCGGTAAAATCCCTTTTCTGAGGGGAAAACAATGCTTGAATTCACATGTCATTTGACAGAGAAGTTCTCAGTGCCTCTGAATTACTAATGTACACAGGAAAGCGTATAGAAATGGATACACAAGTAAAATTTTCATATATGAATCAACAAAGACCAATACTCCACAGAATCCCTAAGGAAACATGATCTGTCTTCTAAAGCAAAAGCTCAGGGGAATACAGAAATCCTTCAGTAGCCCTGACAAAATTAAGCAGAAATGGAATAAAGTACGAAAACAGACAATGCAGCTGGTGCGTTATTTTGCACCAATCCCAAATATTCAGTGCACAGAGTGGTACAGACAATTTTATATTGACAAGGCAGAACTTCAGTTGTCAGGTTTTGACAGGCCATTTTGGTAGCGAAGAAGGTTTGGCTTTTTCCTGGGAGAGGGGGAAGGGGGAGAGGAATGAAGGTGCTAATTAAAGACATAGAGCGTATTATGTGCCCACAGAAAGAGAATTGGAAAGTCTCGTTAATGGCTCTTTTGATAAAGGGTATCCAAAAACAGTGACTAAAACACAATGCAGTGGAAGGATCTGTATATTTTACAGAGGGGGGATGCTGCATACTCCTAAATGTACAATTCCTCTCTAGGATAAGTGTTTATAGAAATTTTGAGACCAATTCATCAAGAATGTTTTAGGAGAAATGAGTTTTATGTCATTAAGCAACTGTGACTTATCCATCAAGCGGCCAGAAAACAAAAAGCAGGATAAGGAAGGCTTGGGGAAATGAGTAACAACCTTTTTGAGATCAAAAAATCTTCAAAGAAAGTTTTTGTAATATCTCATGATAACACAGTCTATAGTACTGATGAAGACCAGGAACACCCCCATTGTGCCACTTGGAGCTGTGACACAAACACACCCTCCCTGGATTTATCCATTTACTTTGAGCATAGTCTTTTGGCTAGAAGTCAGTTCAAGCCACGAAGTGCAGCTTACAACATGGGTATATATGTTAATAAGCTGGGGGGGAGATGCTGCTTTGAACTAGAACATATGTTGTCCTATACAAAGGAGAAGGTTTCTGTGTGTTAAGATCCCCCTATTGTGGTGTTTCTCTCTCTTGCCCCAAAGTACACCGGAGGAGACGTGGAATAGTGCCCCGTGCTGGGGTGGGAGGCCCGGCAGGCTGCTTGCCCGTGCTGCTGCCGCGTCCCCACTGCTTGTGTCCCTGCCTGCCCTGCCTGCCACACACACATGGGCTCCAACATAGCTCTCTGCCACCCTGCTTTCCAGGGAAAATTGAGCTTCCCAAACCTTTTCTTTTTTCTTTTTCTATTTAAAAAAAAAAATAAATAAAATAAGTTGGTTCTCAAGTATACACCATGGCTTGGTTCTCTGTACTGTTATTTTTTTCTCATCTCCTTCAGCTTACTAGCTCCCCACAGTTACCTGCCAGAAAGAGAAGCTCCTTTATTTTTTCCATCATCACTTTGGATGAGCGTCCTCAAGTGACTGAAGTGTTTACATTGCGTTCAGTTTTGGCACAGATGCTCTGAGTTTTATTTTATCTGTCAGATGAAATTCATCCTGGTGTAAATCCAGAGTAAATCCCAAGCAACAGCAGCACGAATCACTAAAACTACTCCGAAACCATACAACACAGAGGATTTGACCCTGAAATCGCCACAAGCTTTCCTGCCAGGTAAGCAGGGCCCTGCTCCCATCTCAGCCCACCAGCAGCAGCTGCTGGTGGGCCCGCTGGGCCCTGCAGCTCCCAGGCAGGTGGGCGCCGAGCCTCACTTGGCAGCATGCAAGAGGAGAAACAAAGCAGAAAGGCACAGCCATAGCCCAGGAGTGAGGGCCTGGGGCGTCTTTTGTTGCCATGGCTTTACTGCAAGCTGTGAGTGAACCTTTTTTGGGTGCAGGCTCGCAGCTGCCACCACCACACGAGGGTCATGGTGACGGGTGGCCAAGGACAGCGGGACCCTCAGGGATGGTCGAGTCATCAGACAGCTCCCATCCCTCAGAGAGGCTGGAGCCAGAGCACTTCTACTCATCCCCAGCTTTGATTCAGGAAGGCTGAGAAGTTAAATATAACGTGACATGAAAAACACAGGGAGGTATCACCAGTAAAATGGTAGAGCAGACTGTCCTCCAGGAGACTGCTATCCACTAGCCAAGCAGAATTAATAATTCACACTGCGTAATCTGGAAAACTACACCTCCTGACTATGCCTGCAAGCAGCTTACAGTTTGGTTTTATTCATTATTCTTGGAAACATCCATGGATAATTTTTGGTCCACTAGAATTGCTATGGGAAGCAAATTCAAAACGGGATATGAGCACAACTTTGGCCACTACAGCTGATTTTTTCCGGTCAGGCAAATGTTATGGTCAGCTGGACACGGAGTCAATGTCGGAGCATTTGCTCAGCTCCCCTGCAACTGCTTCATTTTCTCAACTCGTTAGGTAACACGTAACAAATACTTGGTGTGAGGCTCCATGGCAATGCACAGTTCTTTTCCATGCTCGTTTCCAGTTGTGTTTAGTGGCAGGAGGAAGGTGGAGGGAGGCAGAGGAACTGCAGACTGTACTTTCCTGGAAATGTTGCAAATGCCTTGACAAGTATATGCCAGGGACATTTTAACCACCTTTGATCCTGAATCCTTGTGGAGGATGAGATCTCCTGAGATCCCTCCCGCTCTGCATTTCACGGATTTTACAAACCACCGGTACAAAGGTTCTGGCTCTGGGTAACACAGAGCCGGTGGCGAATTGCATCACCCTACACTGCTTTTGCTAATGAAAAACAGCACCCCCAGCACTACAGATGGAGTCAGCCGAGTCCTGAACTTCCTTACTTTTCTGGGATTAGTCAGACCCATAACGGTCCTTTAAACATTTTTTTTTTTCCTCTGTGGTTAAATTTTTTATATCATGCTTATCATCCAGGGAGCTGCTAGAAATAATAGCAAACATGCATGCACAAGGGTCACACAACTGCTGAAATGTTAATGCAGTTTATTCTCTCTGGATGCTGCCGTTCTCCTGACCCAAGAAGTCTGTGCTTCTGCAAGGAGCAACGGAGGGAGGTTTCTAGAACTCTCTACTAATTGTTCTGAAACAATTCGGTCCTGACACCCAAACTCACACATATTGCACCAAACTCACAGCCCCATCAAAGGCATGGCTCCGAGCCTCGGCAGCTCTTCCTCAGGGCTCATCCCCTGGGCAGCCACAGGGCATGCAAACGTTCCCAGTGCTCTGAGTGCTGCTGAATGGCGAGAAAGGTGGGGGGAAAAAAAGGCCAAAAAAAAAAAAAAAAAAAAAAAAAGGAAGGAAAAATAGCAGAAATCACTGACTTTCTCTGCTCGGAGCAGCAGAAGGAAAACCACAGCAGCAGGACAGCTGTACAGTGTCCCTGTGCTCCTGCACGCCACCCAGCGTGCCTCTGAGTGGCCGAGCTGCCAGCGGTGTGATACGCGAGCAGGCGAGCACATCCCTGGGCACTGCACCGTGCCCACCATCATGTGATGCCCACGAGATCTTGTGATGGAAGGCAAACAGAGCACAATCCATCTGTATTTAGCCTCTCAGTGCCAGTCATGGTTTGATAGGCCTCACCCCTCCAGGTCCTTTGTCACTGTTTTGTGAATTTCCCTCATTTTAAAATCAGTAAGGATCAAAAGTCACCTTCAGGTGGTGGGGAAGGCTGGTGTCCATTGTATGGAGACGCAAAGTGCCTAAGCCAGGCTCTTACCCTGAAATGCCCTTGGGGAAGGTCTGTGCTTTCTTTCAGCCTCAGAAGGAAGGCTTGAAGCTTGCACATACACTCCCCAAAGGCTTTGTTTGTCGTTTCTTGCCCAGAAAGCCAACCTTTCCCTGGGCTGCACCAAGAGCAGCATGGCCAGCAGGTCAAGGGGGGGGATTCTCCCCCTCTGCTCTTGTGAGACCCCACCTGGAGCCCTGCATTCAGCTCTGGGGCCCCCAGCACAAGACATGGACCTATTACAGCAGGTCCAGAGGAGAGCCACAAGGATGATCAAGGGGCTGGAGCACCTCTCCTATGAAGACGAGCTGAGGGAGCTGGGGTTGTTCAGCCCCAACAGAAGGGAAGGCTCTGGAGAGACCTTACTGCAGCCTTCCAGTACCTAAAGGGGGCTTACAGGAAAGCTGGGGAGAGACTCATTTTCAGGAGGTGTAGTGATAGGGCAAGGGGTGATGCAGTTAAACTAAAAGAGGGTAGACTGAGATTAGATATTAGGAAGAAATTCTTTACTATGCGGGTGGTGGGGCACTGGAACAGGTTGCCCAGAGAAGCTGTGTATGCCCGCGTTGGAACTTGGTGATCTGTAAGGTCCCTTCCAACCCAAACCATTGTGTGGTTCTCGTTTGTGTTTTAAGTAAGCAAACCAAAACTGAGGGTGATCAATTTCTGAAGCCCGAGAGATCAATATAGACTTCCTATCTTCATTTTTCCTACTTTTTTTTTTTTCTGCTGATAAAAGTGAAATTATTTTGGTTTCCTAACAGAAAGAAAATGGAAAAAAAATAAACCAAAGCAGAAGCTCACCACATAATTTTTTCCAGCAAATCAAAGCAATTTTTTTCAATTAAAAATGTTTTGATGAAAAATTACAACCACTTTTCAGTGAAGTGGCTTTATAGCTTCTCTTAATCTAACAGAGACTCCCACACAGAGGCTGCATTGTTTAGCCAGCTGTAGCATCCCTCACACAGTCCCCTTCTGCAGAGCTCCTGGCGGTGCAGCACCGATATTTATAGCCTGGATTCCCAGAAGGGAAATCTCCAAGGTGCCACTAATTAGTTCTCCTAACGCACTGTTAATAACAAGGGGAAACACAACTTGTCTCACCAACAGCAGGTTTGTGGCTGTTTGTGATGGGGGCTGGGGCTTCCCACAGGCACTGCCCGGGGAAGGAACTCCTTGGCCAAAGCAGGGATCCCCTCCCCTGCTCTCCCCACAGCAGAAGGAGCCTGCTGCCAGATTTGCTGGGAGGGCAATGGCCACACTCAGACTGGAGCTGAGTTCCTGGACACACTTTACTTCCACCCTGGGATGGGGTATCACGATGCACCAGGGTCCTGTGCCTGGCTTCCAGGAGAAAATCCAGTGTTGTGGCTAGAAAGGAGCCCTGCTGGGCCCAGGGCAGGTCTCCAAAGACGATGGCGGGGGTAGCCCAACCTTGGTACCTGCACCACATGTGACAAAGCCACCAAGTCGGCTGGCAACACTGGTGTGAGCTGGACTCAGGCTCAGACAGACTGATAGAGAGAGTTATGACAAGTCCCACTGTGACTCCCTTTCGACCGGATACGTTCACTGGTATTTGCCCTAGGGAAATTATTGTTGGCGTGAAATCCTGTCTTTACTTAGAGGTAAAGTGACTTGTGACAACCCCAAAGTAAGCAACACAAAATCCACTTCAACTGAGAAACACATAGCAAGCCACAGCCTCAAGAAAACATGTAGAAAACATCATTAAATGAGTGACACGTCTGGAACAAACCTACCTGCTCAGGGACATTTCACAGAGGAAGTGGTTACCTGCTGGAGAAGCAGTGAAGAGACAGTGAATATATATATAAAAAAAACCTCTAGCACCTCAGATGCCACTACCTTCTGGGCAAAGGAGAGAGACTGACTGAAATCTCTTACCTTCCTAATCCATAAAGCCATGAACCCTTGAAATGTTTCCAGTTCCTACACTGAAATACTTCAGTACTGTACAGTCCTGTTAAAAACACCCACCACAAAATCAAAGCTCTTCTTGCTACCCTCTCCCAGCCCTCTGCAGAATTAAGTGGTGTTACCCAGCTGACCCCCGCCCCCACAGGTAACATATATCTAACTCTTTAAAAGATGCTATGCCTCCTTGTTGCCAAGAAGGCAGTCATTAGCATGCCGCCATGGTTCAAAGTGCTAGCCTGTGCTCATCCTTTTGCAGCAAGTACAAATTCACGTGGGTGATGCATCTGGACAAGTACAGATCACAGGAACTACAGAATAAGGAGTACGAATTTCAAAAGAAAGCAAGTCACTAGCTGAACTCTGACAAGCACGCATGCCATTGCTAAGAGTCATTAAAGATGACTCTGAAGGCTTATATACCTCTACATCTAGCTATACCTTGCCTTTGTTAACTAGCTACAGGCTGCCAAGTCAAACGAAACCACTGCATGTTCTATCTTCACATGAACTAGATGACCAGACTGGAAGGAAACTTCGGCCTCCCCAAGAACAGTAGTTTCTATTTTCCTCTGATTTATTTGCAAAAAGGTCTCAGGGCCATGTTCTTGAAACCCTTCTGCAATCACCTAAGTAAGTAACATTCTGCTTGTTAAAAGGTCAATTGAAAGGTTTGCAGGCATGACAGAAGCAGTTTTTCATTTAGATGTCACTGAAATGTCCCTAGGTGTATTTCCTTGGTTTCTCTACTATCTCAAGTAGATACCAATTATAAGAGCATCCATTATCTCCTTCAGAGAGGCTAACCATGGGATACAGGGAACAATAACAACTTTGCCTGGCTGAGGGTGTTCAGGTCAGTGCTGAAAGTGACGTGAACATCATCTAGCTGATTATTTTTATAAGCTATTCACTAACTGCAACCTGAAAACTCAAAGTCTTGTTGGATTTTGCACATCAAATGTTATTATTTATTAAACGTTTCCAAAATTATACTGGTAGCTTGAAAAGAAAAAAAGAAGAAACACTGCCTAGCTGCTTTATCTCAGATGATCCACTGGGTTGTAACAAAAACATCAACTGTTCTTAAAATACTCTGAGTTCATGCTACCAGTAAAGCTTTTTGCATATGGAGCCCAGCCTTTACGGTCCTGTTCTGTGTTCTTGTGACATCTGCACCCTCCCAGTCTTCTTGAAGCAGTCCTGAGAGGCTGCTGAAGCCCTCAAATACGAAAAAAAAGTGCACTAGAACTGGAAAACTGTCTTCATGAAGGCAAAAATACTTTGGGGGGAAAAATGGACTAACTAAAAAAAAATTACTGTTGTGATGTTGCACTACAATGGTTTTCACCTGCCACATACTTAGCGTAGAGAGAGGAAGTTACTCGCACCACACAAAAGGATGTCTTCTATAGAGCACGGTGAACAAAAATAATAATCATTTCCAATAAATTCAAGCCACATCCATGTTTGGCAGCCTTCCCATTGTGCCAAGAATTTATCCAACGCCCCTTTTATTTATGATGAAACAGAAGTGACATAACACTTTGTCATGAAAGAATACTGTAAATGATGCTTTTTTAATTATATACACTGTTGTTCTTGAAACAACTCTCCAGTAATTTATGTTTATAGCCCTACACACATGCTGCGGAAGTGGATATAAAATGCAGCTGTGGTCAATGGCCACATGATTTCAATCTGATGCTAGCTCAACATTCAGGCTGGAAGAAAAAAGAGGGAGCAGACGCTCCAACAAGTGCTCTTCCCTCCCCTCCATTTTTGCAATGTTACTGAAGTACCGGCCTACAAAAAATCAGATGTTCAGTCAGCCAAGCTACAAACAAGAAAAACATTCTGGCAGCCAAATCTGAACTCTGGTGGGTCTTCAGCAGATTAACAGCAGCAGCAGAAAATGCTGATTTCTGCTGAAAATCTGGAGCAAGGAGAATGCCCTTATGTTATATTGCCTTTCCAGCCCCTCAGAGCATCGCTAGCAGCCAGGGATTCCTACCCATCTTACCTGCAGAGAGACCTGCAGGTTGCTTCAAGACTGAGATTTCCAGCAATCACTAGCTAGGTCCGACTGTGCTTTTCATCGCATACCCATTTTCCATAGCTCCTCAAATGTTGTTAAAGCAAATATTTATAGGCTTTTTGAACATTACTATTCTTACGCCTCACTGCAGCCAGTGCAGAAAAAACCACACCCAACAATATGAAAGAATTTGCTGCAATGTGGGGCCCTCGCAGAGCACATTTTGGTTTGCAGTGTTAATAAGAATGCATTTGCCCTCCCCCTTCTCCCACTTGTCCTTGCCAATATAGCCATTGAGCTTTATTCACTGGGAATATAAGTACCAAAGCAACGAGTCATCAAGTCCTTTGAATTTGGGATATAAAAGGCATCGAGGATGTGAAAATTCAGAAAAGCAATAGCTTTAAGATACCAGCAACTGTATACTGACCTCAGCCAATCTATACAAGTGAATAGATTGGAGCAGATTAGGAACAGAGAGCACCAACATTTCAATCGGAGCTACAAAACTACACAGTAGAGAAGCCAATGAAAGAGCAGGGCTACTGTCAGTTGTGCCCATATATCAACTGCAAGGTAAAGATACAGAAAGTGACATAAACAGAAACTGATGTGTGACTTCGGAGAAGAGCGATGATAGACCACTGAAAATTCTTTGCACATGCACAAGATTAAAAGAAGAAAAAATGCAAAGGTGATCAGAGAAGAAATAGGCTTCTCAAAAACACAAATATGCATTCTGCTCTTTGCTTTTGGTGAAATTGAATATATGCACATTCTTCATTTTCTGCTGTTTTTATTGTTGTTTTATTTTTCCCCCTGCATTCCACTATTTACACCTACAAATTTAATGCCTCAATTCCTCCTGATATTCAGAACCCTGAGGGGTCCAGAAGTCAGCAGAGTTATAGATCACTGGGCCAAATTCAGTTCTGATCAAACACTCAGCCTGAAAACAAAGGGTAAATCCTCTGTGCCTTGCTGAACAAACCATAAAGCCTGTGAATCCTGAGACTCTTTATCTCTTTCCTCCTGCCTTATTTCAACATGCAAGTTGGGTCCACTCTTCCCCTTAAGCTTTCCGACTTCCAAATAAAATCATCCTTTGAGTTCAGATGATTAGGAGAGCCAAAAGGCATTGTTTTAGTTTTTCCTACATTTAAAACCAGTTTGTTTTCCTTGAACCAGTCTGTCAAAGTCTTTTTGCAGTTCAGGCGTTATGTGAGAAACAGATTTGCCATTAAAATGCACAGTCGTGCCATCTGTATAAAAATGTATAGCACAGTAATGACATAGCCTTGCAAAATCATTAATAAAAAGAAAAAAACAGGAATGACTGACACTACTCAGCTCGGGGAGGGGGGAGGATAGAGGGGAGAGACATTGACACCTTTGACTGACAAAGGGGGGAAGAGACAGCCCTGTGAAGAGAAACAGATTGATGCTTCTCCCAGACTCTTTGTCTTCCTGACAGAGCACAGGCAGCAGCACGGGCCACCTACTTGCTGCGCTACTGCCTGCAGCATGTTCGGCCAAAAGCTTTGGTGAAGCTCGCTAAAAAAGATTCCCACTACAATTTCATTTACGTGGGGTGTGCTTGAAAGAGCCTGTTACTGTTTTTTTTTTTTTTTTTTTTTTTTTTTTATTTTTATTTTTTTTTACGTTACCCAGGTCAAACCCCAACAGTGCTGAGAGCCTCCCACTGCTCTGTGTCCGACTGGACTGCTGTCCCCATGCCCCAGGTCACCCTGCTCACACCAGAGCTCTCTTTCCAAAGGCTGGCAGACAGCCAGCTCTTTTCACTCACAGGCAGAGGTGACATTACAGAAGCCACATCCTCCACGTTACCCCTTATGGGGACTACACCATGAGCCAAGGGATCAGCAGCGATGTCAGCAGTGATGTGGGCTGCTGAAGCAACTCCACAAAGGAGCACTGGCTGCTGGCAGCCAGCACATCACACCTGCAGGGTATGATTGAGGTTCAGGGTTGAGGTGTATCGGTCCCACCTCCCTCTGACCAGCCAGAAGGACACTATGATTCACCAGGGGAGACGTGCCAGTTTCTTCCAAAAATATGCCCGGAAGGGAAGAACTAATGAGGGCACCTGAAAAGGATGCACATACGTTTTCTTGATGACTAAATAACAACCAGTTCTCTAGGCTCTTCCGCAGCTCACCCAGGTCAACGTTCTCCTTAGGCTGAAGCCTTCTAAAAATATCATGGAAAAGCCTCACTTCTGGCCCTGTTGTTTAACATGCATCCCTGAACCTTTGTTTACCCATCATCTTGTCAACGTGGCACATGCATCTTTGCACTATCAGCTGTGTGCTCCACCCTTGGTGGCTGGCCAAGCACTTAAAGCTGACTACAGCCCACAGCCTCTGAACACGCCTGGGTCACAGCCCAGGTCTTCCAACCGATTCCAACATGTGCTGAAAATGCAAAAGCATCAAAACAAATAAAGTCATAAGAACATCTTTACAAGGTATTTGCTAGCATTCACCCCAGGGACTTCACTATCATTTGAGAGAAAACATTGTAATTGTGGTGGAATTATAGATTACAGTTTTACTCGGACTTCCTAAAGTTAACCTCTACCATTACAGACCTAAATTTGGAGCAGTCCATTGTGCCACTTGGAAAAAAGCCACTAGTTCAGCACTAGCAACTCCGGTTGTATAAAAAGAACTTTTTTTAATGATGATTTGTGTTTCATAAGTGTTGCACTATTTTTAGAAAGATGAGAAAGTAAAGTATGCCTCCTTTTAAATCTGGCTTTTACTGCACCCTGTAATTTATGGCAATATAATAAGTAATTTGCAAATAAAGATTTGAGACAACATTTTAGCATTAGTGTTTTTAAGACAAAACAAACATTCAAAATAAAACCTAAACCACAGCAATGAAATCTATCATTAAATGCCTACTTTTTGCTAAATTTGTAGTTATGGGAGCTTAAATCTCAAACATTTGTTGTGACCTCTTGCAAAGTAAAAATAATCATATTATTCATTGTGGTTCAAGACCAATATAGGGTATTATTTCATTCTAGCCTTAAGTATTCATGGAATTGTATAGCATAGCTTTTAAAGTCATATTAATTACTTTTCGCTGAGTCCAAGTGACTTCTGGTTTTCAGAAAGAAATGTGCATCGCTTCATCACAGTTGCTTCATTTGTGAAGACTCGCATTTTTTTAGGTTCATTTATGCATAATACATCAGATATGACCTGTTTAATCATTGCCTAAGTTCTTCTGAATTAGTACATCTGCACGAGTTTATCAGACACAAAAGCTTCTGACTGTTCGTGGAAAAATTCAGAGGCATTTCTTCCCTTGGTCACTGTGTAAAAGCTGCTATCGTGTTGTGGTGCCAAAACTCAATGTTAGCCTGCAGCAAATAATTCATGTAGGCCAGTTCAGCCAAGTCCACTACCTCACTCAGAGTCCTTCCATCCCAACACACAGCACCTCATATATGCCCCCATTTATCACGAGTGTCTTTCTGAGAGAAGAAGAGTCCCCTCGGCACAGGATCCAGCCCTGGGCTGGGACATGGGCACATGGCAGTTCCTCCTATCAACGTGCTGACAGAAGCCACTTCCCATCCTGCACTTCCATTTCCACCTGGCACTTGGGAATTACATGACTTGACCATAAAAAATAGAGGAAAAAAACGTTCTCGTACCTTGGCTTTAAGGAATGGAAACTTCACATTGAAAAGTTTTTCAGAAACTGCTACATAAAAGTGCCAAGGACTACATATTTTCAAGGCCAAGCACCATAGGAGATTGGCTCAACATGAGAAATGTTCTTCAGGCAAAGAGGGAAATCTGTAGGCTGGCAAGTCTAGATTTTTCTTAGAGAGAGAGAAATAGAAGATTGAGAGATTTAGAGAGAGAGAAATAGAAGAAATTTTACATTAAATTTTTCACATTCTTTGACCTCCAGACTCAATCACCTAGCATTGCTTGCTTCATTCTTCAGTCCTTCATGGACTGGTGCTAAGGACCATCCCAGTGCAGTATCAAATCATGCCTGTAGCATGCATGACCTCAGACTTACAAAGGCATCTCACAGGCCAGGGAAGGTTTTCCTGCCAGAATAACAAATGACTCGATTTCCAGAAATGCAAGGCAACAGGTCCTACGTTTTGGAAGGCAGCTAGAATCTGACTTGCTAACCCGACTTAAAAATGGCAAGTGATTTCTAATTTTATAATGGACCAAAACAAAAAACAAAACACAGAAATTACTATCAAAACACCAAGGGCTTACGACCAAGTTCTAGAGAAGCAGAAGATCACTTTAGGCTCAAAATTAATGTTTAACAAACTATCTAAATCCTTCTCTGAACTCCCAAACTTTCTGGGGCACCTGTCAGTCAGAGCTGCCAAGAGCTCACCTTATCTGACAGTCCAGACCTAGAAGGCTGCATTCAGACTTTTGCTGCTCAAGATCCATCAGTCCGCCTCTCAACCAGCAAGTGTGAGCTCTGCGGCAGCAAATGCAAAGATTGACATTTTCTCCTGCTTTACATCCATGCCAACTTGCTGACTTTGGTGTGGCTTGGCAAGTGCAAACAAGAAGAGTTTAGCTCTTGCTCCTTATTTCTTGAGTTCCTGAAGCTTTTTTGTTTTAGACCAAGAAAAATGTGTATTTAGAGAGAAAGAAAAAAAAAAAACTTTAATAATTTGTGTTCTATTTTAAATTGTTATGCAAAAGACTTAAGGAAATAACAACCTGAAGCTTTGTAATTAAAAACGTTTAGCGTGGCTTTTAGGGCCCTACAATGTACGGCACACTTGTACCGCTTTGAATATTTTGTGTGGCTTTTAAAATACCTTTTTAATTTTGATACCACTGCCACTGAGTCTGTGTAGTTTTTTCCTGCTGACAAGTTTTCCGTAACATTCACTTGAATTTGTATGTTATAAAAGGAGAAGTGAAAAATGCAAAGAAAGAGATGGAAAAGAAGTTTCTATTTTAATGGTAGCTGCCAACTCCAAGCAATATTAAATGCAAACACTGTTGTCTGCTCACTTGAACGTGAAATTCTGCTCGTGACGGGCCCTCTCCAGAGGGCTGAGCCCAGGGGATGGGCAATTTATGGAGGACAGTTTGGGCAATGCATGAATGGCACTTGCTGCATTTCTTCTGAGGCCAGAGACGAGGCAAATTCATTCTCAAGGGTCAACAAGAGCTTCAAGTTTGTCCCCACTGAAGCCAAGCTGCTGCTCTCTGTCTCTCTGGAAGTCCAAAGTTCAGGAAGAGCAAGTGCAACAACTGATGCTAGGTGCAGACTGGAACAACTTAAGGAGTTGACACTGCTAGCCCTGTTGCCAACCCTGACGGAGCAGGCTTGAAGGAGGGAGAGGAAGCAGCAAAGACCACTTCTCATCAAGGCTTTTTTTCCTTTAATTAAATATACCCTTTAGGAAAAAAAAAAAAAAAAAAAAAAAAAAAAAAAGACCTGTTCCTGTTACACAGAATGATGAACCTCACCAAATGTGGGTTTCATGGGGAAAAGTAATATTTCCTTTTGCAAATCAAAAATGGCAAGTTTTATATTATTTGTTAGACTGGAGGAAGATATAGAAAACATTAATATAATTCAAAAACAAATAATGGTAAACAGAGAAGGAAGGGATTCATTTTTAACTTTCATAGAAAAACAACTTCAAAAGCATTGTAGATATTCCTGCAAATAAATTTTCATTTACTATCAGCCCTACAGAAAAAACAAACAAACACTTTCTTTTTGAGTCTCACAATCTCCTAAGCCACAACATATCAGACACAAAGAAATGGTAAAATACATTCATAAACACAAGTGCCAATATGTATGTCTGAAAAAAAAAAAAAAAAAAAAAAACAGTAATTTAAGACTCTTAAGTGGAACCGTTCCCCAACAAATATTATTAGAAACTGTTGCAAGGAAAATAACGTTAGTAAACACCTTTATGATGAAATAATTGTGTGGAAGGCACTGTCACATAAGAACATGGACCCGCAGCCAAGGACAATCGCTCCACTATACTTAATTCATTTCTGAAACACGAGGTGTCAGGTTTATGCTGTTTGGCTGAGATTGGTGTGGATTATCTTTTTTTTTCTTTCTTTTTTTTAATTATGCCTACAAGGCTAATGGATTATAATATATTTTGCCAAAGACTGCATTCCATAGCACATATTTTATAAAGAGGATGTATGACATATTCAAGACTCGCCTTCCCCATGAATTAATGAACCAAGAAACATCTTCCTATTATGTAAGATGCTACTGTTTCGTTGTATTTCAGAAAAGATTATTTGCTGATAGCATACTGAAGCTATGGGAGGAGAAGGTGTGCTAGCCAATGAATCCTTTTGTAATGATTCATGAACACACTCAGCAGACCAAAGGCTCAAGCCCATGGCACAGACAAGCTCACAGGGTGCTGTTTTAATGGTTGCAGTGCACTTCATCATTTCTCAAACAAACTACAACACAGCAGAAGATTTTCAGAGCACAGAGTACTTTAAAGGATAGGCCTTTTCTACTTCTGTTGATCAAACTCAGCCTAGGAAGATAAGCCCTTGAATTAATACTCGTCAATGGCTGCATTGTGCTGTATTTACCCTGGTTGAGTGGGGAGACCCAGAACGAGCCAGTGACCTGCTTATGTTTGCTCCCTTAAAATGGGCAACAGACTGCCTTGGCTTGAACTAGGCATGTGCCAACAAAGTACTGCAGCAGACCCATCCAGACACATTTAGTTTGAGCTTCTTAGCTCTCCCTGTTTCAGCACTGCCCTATTTTAATCTTCATCTGTTTGCTCAAAGGGAGTGGTGGAAAGAAGAGCAGGTCTCATGATCTCTATTCCGGTGACAGAGGATGCAAAAAACATCCTCAAGTGGAGGATAACAAGCAGATTGTCTGCAAAAAGGACCATGCAAGTCAGCAGGGTGCCCAGCAGGCAGACTCCTCCTGGCAGGCGTGCAGAGGGCTGTTTATTTTATTTATTTATTTATTTTTGTGGAGACCAACACACTGTCTGTGAGCCTAACCATGCACAGAGCGCCCCAGGGTGCTGCTGGCCCCAGGGCACCCCCTGTGCCACTCATGCTCAAC
Source organism: Oxyura jamaicensis (assembly GCF_011077185.1). Classification (NCBI taxonomy): domain Eukaryota; kingdom Metazoa; phylum Chordata; class Aves; order Anseriformes; family Anatidae; genus Oxyura; species Oxyura jamaicensis. The sequence continues at coordinate 856,082 of NC_048899.1, read as the reverse complement.
ATGGGCAGCAGGGCGAAGTACCCCATACTTGGACAGTCTTTTAATAAAAAACTGCAAACCACTTTTCTCTCAAAGTGATTTCAATGCTATTGTATAACACAGAGGGAGAAAAATAGCCTTTTATTTTCCACTAAACAGGCTTTCGCACCACCTACAACCCAGGATTAAACTTCCGAGGCACTTACACAAAGAAAAGGATTTCTGTAAAGAAATCAATCAATCATTTCTCAAGTGTGGGTTCAGCACCTCTGAAAACCAGGCCGTTTCTCAGGTACACAGAGCTATGAGCTCCGTGGTTTGAAACCACCCCCAACCTGTTTCACTCCAGTCTCAGAAAGCTGTGACCTAAATGCCTCAGAGGTGCTTGGATCTCACCACAAGCCTCTCTCTCTGGGGCTGAGACCACCACCACTTGGCATCGCCAGCTCGCCCCTTCTTCCACAGGCTGGGAGAAGAGGGAAGCCCCCGCAGGAGCTGGCAATTGTGCTGCCTCAGGGCTGGCTGGTACCTCACAGCCACCCCATGGCTCTGGCCCTGGGAAGCCGAACACCCGGAAGGACAGCCTTTGGCACACTACCCCCTCCTTTACAGTTTCAATAGCCTTTTCCTTTTTTCATGTACTTTAAAGCCCTTTGTTATAAGGAACTGTCTATAACCAAGTGATCCAAGGTAAAGCTGGTTTAAGTTATTTATAAACTTTTAGGACTCCACCATTCGATAGGCCTGGTCAGGGCTCCGGAGCAGACAGCCCCCCAGTATGCACTTTCATCTGTATTTGGTTAGTTTTTATGGTATGTACACAAGCAGAGGAGGCAGGACCGATTCACCAGCGCTGCGACCCACTGAGATAATGCTGTCTTGTCTAGAGTAACTGCAGTCCTTTCCCATAAAGGCATTCAAACTCCCAAACGCTTAATGGTGCACCAAGGCCAATTGTCCAGGGAAATAATTTTATGGCTCAAAGCAAAGGATGAAATCAAAGCATTTCACCAACTTGAGCACGCCCTATTGGGAAGCCTCTGCCCCACCAGGCAGGCTCACAGCCAGGAGTGGTGACAAGTGGCCTGGCACCACCCGTGCCACTGCAGCCATCTCTACCAGTCTGAGGCCCCAGCTCACAGCTGGAGCAAGCCTGTGGAAGGAGCTCAGCAAACACCCTCTCAGGGATCTGTCCTTGCCAAAGAGAGCAAAGGAACCAGCAGCAGAACTGCCAGCACATCCCCTCCCACGGCGAGCACAGCCCCTGGGCTCACCAGATGAGTCCAGGCCCAAGCAGTGGCAGCGTGAGCAATGCAGGTGGGCAAACTGCCCCTGCGGGGCCACTGCCCTGCCCTCAGGCCCTGTGCCTGCTGCGTGGCCGGGCCAGGGCCGGCAGGGAAGGCCTCTCAGCAGGTGCTTTGGCTGCCCAGCCTCAGAGAGGCTCGAGCAGATGGTGACGCGCTCTGCTTGGCCCCTGCTCACAGGAACATTTTTATTACCAGGCACGGAGCGCTGGGAGCCCCGCGATCTGCTGCTCTTTGCTGGCGGCTGCTGGCACAGGCATCATGGGAGGGCTGTGATTTACCACCTTCATATTTATTTACATTTGTGTCTCAAGAAGAGTGGCAATTTGCCAGATCTGGAAGTGCTTAATAGGATCTGATGGGCAGATTAATTAGCACAGGTCACAGCACTACTTGCCTTCCAGGAATATTACCTTTTTTTTTTTTTTTTTTTTTTTTTTTTGTCAAGGTAAAGCAGGAGGAGGTCAATGCCACCAGCCTGTTTTACATTTTACTGGTTTACATTTTCATGATTTTGTTTCATTTCCTGTGAGCAAATGAACTTTACTTTTATTTCTGCCATAACAACATTCTCCATATAAGATGTTGCGGGCACACACAAAAAATAGAATGTAGAGAGAGAGGAAAATCTTATCTTATGCCCCCCCCTTCCTTCTTTACTGTCCATAAAAATCCTCTTCTCCCCCCACCCATTGTTATTGCCGCTACTGCACGATCTTCTTGGTATCCTATGTTTTCAAAAAGGTACTTTGGGGTAGGGATTCTTTTCATTCATATATATATAGATATATAAATATATCGATAGACACATACATTTATATTTATATACCTATCTATTTATAGATAGATATATATACATATGTATGTATAAATGAATGTGCGTAAAGAGAGAGAGAGAGGCAGACACCATATCTGGCTAACCATTATACCAGATTGAGCAATTACAAATTCAGCTGGATTATTCTTAATTTTCACTGGCCCGACTGAGATTTGAACACAACCAGTTATGTATAGGCTGACAAACCAGAGAACATCAAGATTAATTTTTTATGGCTACAGAACCATTTGCACTCTGTAACCTTGGGAGTGACACGCTGCCTGTAATCAAGGACACATTTCTGTCGTGCCACCATAGTAAACATAAACATGAAAGCACCTTTTGCATCTGCCATGCCACAGCAGGCAGGAGAGGCACACAGAGCAGCGAGCACCCTCCGAACACCATAGGGACCACACAGAATTTGAACAAAGGGAAAAAATATATACATTTCCCCAGTTTTTCCCCTTATGGGAAGGTGTTAGTTTGGATTTAATTCATTCTCAGAAGATGAAAGAGGGACACGACCAGAGAGGGGACCATGTGTGGTCACAGCACCAGGCCACCAGCACACATCGCCTGCCACTGGGTGGAGAGGACAGGACCCGGCCCTTGCCATCTCCCTAGCAGTGCTGCGTGTAAAGCACTCCTCTACCATTGCTGGGGGCTGCTGGCAGCCAGCAGACACATGCACAAAGCTGAGCAAGATAATGTGAGGTGAGTGGACATAGCAATCTGCTGTGAAGATTTTCTAACCTCTGTAGATGTTTATTTTCCCTTTACTCCAGCACTCTGGTTTATCACAGTACTATGGGGAGAGAGAAGCTGCCTCCCACATGGTCAGGTCCACGAACCCACGTGTTTGTGCTGCAGGTGGGTGCACACTGCACCCACAGCCCTCCGTGCGAAGCCGGGGCGAGCATCCCAGCAGGGAGGCTGCCGCCAGCAGGAAGCCTGCAAGAGGGGGAAAACATACACAAACTCTTGCTCAGTGGAGAGAGAGATTTGGTAGGACTCTGCATGGCAATAAAGCTGTTTAGGAAGGATATAAATGGACTGAGGTTTTGTTCTTTTTTTTTTTTTTTTTCTTTTAAAATGTATCCTCCCTCTCACACACACATCCTCTGAGAAAAATTAAAAAGAAAAATCTTTCCACAAGAAGTATGACCATAGATTTAGAGCCAAACCCCTATTCAATAAAACAAGCAGGGAATTCCTTTTTACATTTCCCTATTTACTCTGACTCATTTTATTAAGTAAGTCGGAGATGACAATTTTTATGCACATTTACAGCCATGTTTCCAATACACATGGCACCCTATAAACCTACCATGGCTGCACCCTGCCCAGGGCTGCCCTCCAGCCTCCTATGCATTCAGCTAGTATCATAGCCAGACAATGCAGTTTCTCTGCAGGTCAGGCTGTGTCAATGCTTCCATGCAAATCATTTTTTGGATGGGTGTCCCAGGACATGGCTTTGAATTTAGCCAAGGTGAGATCTGTTACACACACTGAAGCAAATGCACCTCCTTCCCACCACCACCAATTAAATATATATATATATATATATATATATAAACATATTGCCTTATTCTGAATAACTGAAGGAGGAGTGGGGAGGGAGAACCCATGCTTTCATTTGAACACGCATTTATCTTTAATTGTCTCCAGGGGTCCCACTGCAGTGGGACAGGTGGCTACAAGATGCTAATTTCTCTCCAGCAACATCCCTTATGCATGTTCAGTTTCCCACTGCTGAAGTTGGTGGCACAGTCTGTTCCAGGGCCAACTCCCCTTTTTGCAAGAACAATTTATAACCATAAAACTTGCACCTGTCATTTCAAACCCATGTTGGAACTGCGGGCAAAAGTCAAGTGCCCTGACCCTCTCGCTGCCTTTGTGTGAGAGTCAGTCAGGCACCCATGGCACAGCACAGACAGCCACAGCCTCATCATTTACTCAATAACAGGAAAAAACCATTGCAGGTTAAAGTGGCGAGACGCTCCCCACCCCACACAAAGAAAAGCAAGTTCTCAGCTATTTTCAGTGACAGCAAAGTTCCTTAGTCCGCTTGTTAGGAGGGAACCGTTCCAAGCAGGGATGTAACACCAGGCTGCTGGCTGGATCCTCTGGTATGCTCAAACAATAGTGAGGAGAGATTTAAGATGCTGCCTTTAATCAAAAGGGAGTGTTTAGGCTGCAGTTTAATGATGACAATGTGAATGTCAACATTGTTAACAGTTTCACTGCTGATCTGATTAGCAGGAAAACCCAGCTAGTCCAGGGTTGTGGGTAATTTGAGTACTTTCCCACCCCTTCACACCCACTCCATCACTTGACTCTAACTTAAAAGAACTGTTAGCTTTTATACAAGCCAGATATTTCATAGGCTCAGTCCTTCCTTTGGAATAGCAGCAGCTGTTACACATTTACTTTCAGATTAAAAAAAATAGCTTAAGCAGTCACATCCATATTAAGTTTTTCTGGGCAGGGCCCATCTTTATGTTCAGTGCTTGTACAGCATCTAACTCAATATGGATAATAAATAATAAGTAACAACTGTTTAGAAGATTGGTGTAGCGTGAACAGACACAATGGTCTGCATGAGATGAGCCTAAATGAATTTCCAGTCCTAAGAACTGGCCTCTCACCGCTGCGCAGAGCACACCCTATAGGTACTCATCACTGTTACAGATCTGACTCCACATGGCACGTGCTGAGGTGAGTTTTGATTTAAAGAACGAGTAACTGAGCTCACGGCACAGGCTGTGCTAGCAAGGCAGATTCCAGCCTACAGGATGCTGCTCCTTACCTTTACTAGGCCAAGCTGCCTATTTGGACAAAGTCACAAACACACGCACATATATAGTAACTCTCTACATGAACTGTCGGGGTTGTGGTGCTAAATTAGAGGAGAAAACCAGTTAGGGCTCCATCTCACAAAAAGATCTCCAGTCCAGAGTTCTCTCAGAAGGTGGGTCTCTGTTTCTCGCAGGGCTGGGGCTTTTACATTTGACGGTTTGGAGGAGCAATGTTCAAGGAGCAAAGCCCCCTCCCAGTCTCAGCAACACCCCAGGAGTTCAGCGTACCCACCCACCCAGCTGCCAGGATAAGCTGGAGTTGCACTTGAGCAACTGATAATTTTTTGCAGCTCACATCAAACCTGACTGGTGTTTTTATTTTGACCACCATGAAACGAGGCAGGCAAGAACAGCCCTTTTGACTATGAACTGCAAAGGAAAAAACATTTTCCTGCTTCAGGGTCCACGGTTTTGGTTTTCATTGTTCTATGGTAGCGATTCCCACTGACATTAGTGCAAATCATGCATGAAAACTGAATAATTAATCCCCAGAGGAAGCATTTTAAAAGCTGCATTTTATTTTGGAGGCAGTTCATTGGTACAAGAAAACCACTGATGCCTGATCAACAAGCAAAGTCCCTTAAATGTTTCAAGACATCATACATACATACAGATAGATATAAAATGAGAACGGAGAATGAAAGTACATGTTAGCAATTTAGGGATAAAAAGCTTGCAAGGATGTTAAAAATTCCAGCCCACGTAAGATTGAGGAGGTCAGCACCTGCAGCCACCTTGGTTTGTGCTGCCCTCTAGGTAGCTATCGTGTGGGGGTCCTCAACATCTCTACCCGCTGTGGGCCACAAAACACCCTGCAACAACCTTGGGAGGACTGGAACCTGTAACTGTAACAAGCACTAAGATGAGAATGAGAATTAAAGGCATTCCCTGTGAGGATACTGAATGACCCTAGGTCCTACTCTATATCCTGAGACGACAAACAGCATATTTTCATGGAGCCTCTAATCTCAGAGAAAAGCAAATGCTTACCATGTTGGTTTGATGCGAGGAAGGGCTGAGACTGTGCTGGGAGCCGGGGCAGGAGTCACCGCAGGCCCTCCGGCATCCGCTGCGTCAAGCACAGGGTAGGAAAGGGTGGGCCTGAGAACTGAAATAGTGAGGGGGGACACGGACAGCTTCCACTGGGCTTGGAGAAAGCATCCATTACCCATATTAAACTAATGCAGTGTAGGAAGTGAAGTCGGGAAAACCTGCCTACAAAGCAACTCAGGCAAACTCTTATCACATTCTGCATGCATGGGACATTAATTTAATAGGTAATAAACTACAGTAAATTAAATACATAGTTTTCTTATTACCAGGTTTGCACTAAAGCATTGCCCTCCCCATCATTACCAGTAGAAGGATGTCTGTTATTATTTAGTAGTGGTTCAATCTACATCAGTGCAAAGGCAAACAAAAGCCAAAAGGTACATCTCATTTAACGGGAAGACTACTGCTGCAGGAGGAATGGGGCACGCAGGGCACCAAATTGATTAGGCGGTTAATAAACTACCAGTGGAGATGGCAACAGCACTGCTAGGAAGGTGCGGATGCTGTTCACAGGGGGAGCTTTGCTAAAATGCCTTTTCACTGGGAAATGGGGTAGGAGTACTTGCCCATTTTAAATGCACTGAATAGTCATTAAATGACATGATTATTTCTGGTGTCCTAGACTGGATTAAAACTGGCGTCTTGGAAACAAGCTGATCTGTGCTACTTCACCAACCTCCAGAAGCATCAATCCTTCTTTAAAAAGAAATCACAAAATAAGGAGGAATTTAAATGACATAACAGTGAGAAATGGAAAGCACAGCAAGTCAGACATCAGATGGAACAAACCCATGCAGACACTGAGGCTTTTCCAAATAGCTCTGCAAATAAAATTAACTTTTGTCTAGGGTGTGCTGGTGATGAACTTGGGCGGCTGCTCCCCGTGCTGCCCTGGTTAGCTGGGATGCTCAGTCAGGTGTTCCAGTCTGTCCAGGGATGGGAGCAAACTTCCTCCACACCTGTGATCTGTCAGAGGGCCAAGGAGAAAATACACACACAGAGTCCCTCACGCAGGTACAGTGCATCACAATGAAGATCAAGGACATGATTACAGCAGCAAAGCGATACTGAACAGCTGTTAATGCTAGAGAAGGTACTTCAAAGAATCGGGACAGCTGGACTTCACATAAAACAAAATGGCTACGTGGTTATCCGTGAGGCTGCGAGCGGGGCTTGCGAGCTGCCAAGGGATGGACCAGGGATGGGGGCGCCCTGCTGCAGACAAGGTGACTCCTCTGCTCCTCGTGGTCCTGCCATGCCACGTCCCCAAGCCCCCGCTGCCAACTCCAGCCAGGGAGCGTGGCCGGGGCCACCCTGCGCCGAGCACCAGTGGCTGCCCAGAGGTGTGCAAGTTTTCTGCCTTTCCACTCTCTGCTATGTAAACCTGGTCTTCTCTTTTTCCTCCTCATTTATGAGGAATCGTGTGGTCCGCGACCAGCTGCGTTTTTGCATTTGACACTGCGTACAGTGGGAAAAGAGAATTCACACCATCTTCTGCTCCCCTCCGAGCCTCTGAAAAATTTGGATTTTCATATAGATTAAAAAGTACTTTCACTTCAGCCTAGCACTAATTAAATCATTCATAACTATATTGCTAAATACTTCTTGTTCACAAATATAGGGGGAAAAAAAGACAAAGCCCCTAAGGCAGACCAGACCTCAACATTTACATTTCATGAAAAAATTGATCTGATTTTGGAATTTGGCTTTGTTGTCAATCAGAAATATAAATATAAAAATAAAAACAATTTCAGAGTCTAACAGTGCTGTTGATGATGTCTTCAAAATATTTTGTCTCAAAAGTAGCAAAACAAATACCAATTTTTCAGTGTTTCCTGTAAATAAATTTAAACGTTCTGTGCTTTTATGACCCAACCATATTGAGGATGAACAGGCAGAGGAAGGGAGTTGTGAGATGAAAGGACAATACGAAGACTTGTACAAAATACTGGAAGTCAGATAAAATTACTCAGAATTAGAGACCCCGATTTTTTTTTTCTATTTTTTTCTAGAAACTTTAGATCAAGCATTTAATTAAAAGTGACAATTTCACACAGAAAAAATTGGTTTTGACAAAATAATGTTTTTGAGTTTCCTAAACAATTCTCTGAAAACCTGTTATTTTCACGCTGTCAAAACAAAATTGTTTTGTCAAGCACAGAAAAAAAAAATCCCCATTTTTTCATCTCACAAATATCAACAATTTACCTGCTCTCGTGAAATCTTTAGATTTCAATGAAACTGCATGACTGAGAACTGCAGGCCACCTCTAGCTACAGCTCCTAGACGCGCTGCCAGCCTCTGCTGCCCACCCAGCCCACTGCTGTCGGCTCTGATGCCGGCTGGCCGCCACAGCACACCACGAAGCGAGCCCAACACCAGATAAATGAGCTGTTCCTCCACCTTCTCTGCTGCTGCTCATACCATTGCTCTTGCTGCCAGCTCCAGGCTCAGAACTGTGCTGCTTTCTCTAAATCTTCCGCGTTTGTCTTCTGAAACATCCAGTCTTGGGGAAAAAAATAATCATTGTACCTTATTCTACAAAACATATGTTTTCTTATTTATTTATTTTTTGCCAAACTATAAGATTTTTTTGAATGTAATAGTTCTATACTTGTACTTTTTAATTTTTGAAATGGACATACAATGAGGAAAGAAGGAAAAAGAAATAATTTCATTTACTGAAGGTAAGTCCATACGAAAACAAAAAGCACAGAGCATTTACACATCTAAAGCAGCACAGAGCTGGTTGCAAATGAAGAGCAGAGAGATATTAAGCTTATGCGGAAGGGGAGCAAACTCCAGCCAGCAGCACATTTGCTCCCTGTGCTCCCTGTCCCAGGCACGCCAGCACAGGCAGTGCTCCATGCTGGGTGCTGGAGCTGCACAGGGCAATTGTCGGGCAGCTACGCAGAGCCCTTCTCTCCTGATGGGCAGCCCTTGGCACATGCCATGGGGTGTATGGCCAAGCCCTGGGCACAGCTGCTCTCCTTCCAAGCCGCCGCAGCTGCCGCCGCGCTCCTGCTCAGAAGCCTGAAGTGATTATAACTTCCTCTAGAAACTTAACTCACTGACTTTCTGATTTTTAACACTCAAATGGAACACAAATTCATATTATAAGAGTAGCAGAGATTAAATAAGGCAGAATTCATTAATGTGCCAAAAATATGTGCCAATGTGTCTCCAACTAGTTAAAAGACAAATATACAGATTGATTTTTTTCCTCCCAGTACATCCCACATTGCCTATTTCCTAAAACCTTCTGTCAAATGCATAATCGACTGCTATGTCTTCAAAAATAGCACTTTTTGTAATCATTCATCTCGATATTTGGGAGTAGATGTTGCACTGTCTGTCATGTCCATGCGAGGCTGGGATGTGGAAAGCACGGTCACCCCTGCAGGCAGCACGTGTGGTGCCATGTGCTCCAAGCCCTGTGCAGGACAGGGTAGCAGGTGGTGATAGGACCCCGGTTCTGGTTTCACTGTGTTTGGCCAAACCTAGTCCCGGTCTCCCACGGGGTACTGCAGCTTCCCAAAGGTACTGTGCAAGCCGTCGCTCAGACCGGGGGCTCCTACCACCCCTGCGGGTGCCTAAGCTGGGAGGCTGCTCCTTACTCCAGCTCTTCAGAGCAGACACACTTCTGCACTCTGCATTTCTACACAGAAACAGCAAAGTTCTGCTTAACTGCTACCCATAGAGCAGAAGGATCAGAAACAAAGAGAGAACCCAGAGTAAGGTGAGCAGGGAACTCCTCCCGATTACAGTAGCTAACAACTAGCTGGGATTTTTCTTTCATTTCTAGCGCAGTGAGAATTTACTGTAGATTTTTATACTGCTACCTCAGGGGAGCTGCTTATTGTATCTCATTTCCATTTTTACATTGAAAATGTGGATTGTAAAATTTACTACATTATACATGGGAGTTTAAACTCACAGCCATTAGACTCTTACAACTCTACTAATGCCACTTTTATAGGTGTTGGCTACAATCCTAGTTTGCCATTTCATCAAAGAAAATAGATGCAGCCCCCAGTAGTGACCAAGATTTGTGATTTAAATAAATGGGGCTTGGGAAATCTCCCAATGAGCTCTCTTCTCAAAAAAGAAAACAGTCAACAGAAAGCAGAAAGAGATCTTTCCAAAAACGATTGATAGGAACAACGCTGCTAAAGCATAAATAACAAGGTGGTGGGAAGAAGTAGAACAAAAGGGTTCCCACTTGTTTTTTAAGCAACAAGAAAGAAAAACTAAGAAAAACTTAGCTGAAAACAAAAGATAAAGGAGTTGAAGGCCAGTAAGGAGAGATCATGATTTCTTCAGCTTGGCTTGCTAACGCTGAGCCCAATTACGTAGCAATGCAAAGGAGGTTTAGCATGTCTACACTCAGACATCAGGGAAAAATGATGATGGCCCAGGGCCAGTTACTCCTTTGGCACAGAGCAGGCTAGTTTCTGAGCTGTACAAGGCTAAGCCAGCTGGGCCTGTCCGCCTGTCTCCAGGCTCCATCCTGCTCACCTGCTGCTGAAGACACAATCACAGAATTGTAAGGGTTGGAAGGGACCTCAAGAGATCATCGGGTCCAACCCCCCTGCCAAAGCTGGTTCCTTAGGGCAGACTGTCCAGGTAGGCGTCCAGACGGGCCTTGAATATCTCCAGAGAAGGAGACTCCATAACCTCCCTGGGCAGCCCGTTCCAGCGCTCTGTCACCCACACCGTGAAGAAGTTCTTACGCATGTTGGGGCAGAACTTCCTGTGCTCCATCTTGTGGCCATTGTCCCTTATCCTGTCCCCACAAACCACTGAAAAGAGGTTGGCCAAATCCCTCTGTCTCCCACACCTCAGGTATTTATACACATTGATAAGATCCCCTCTCACTCTTCTCTTCTCCAGGTTGAACAGACCCAGGTCTCAGCGTTTCCTCATTTCCCCAGCGTTTCCTCGTTTCCCCAGATACTCTGGGCCCTGTATCATCTTTGTGGCCCTCCGCTGGACTCCTTCCAGGAGATCCCTGCCTGTTTTGTACCGGGGAGCCCACAGCTGGACACAGTACTCCAGGTGAGGCCTGACCAGGGCAGAGTAGAGGAGGAGGATCACCTCCCTTGACCTGCTGGCCACTCTCCTTTTAATGCCCGCCAGGATCTCATTGGCCCTCTTGGCCACCAGGGCCCACTGCTGGCTCATGGTCAACCTGTCGTCCACCAGGACCCCCAGGGCCTTCTCCTCAGAGCTCCTCTCCAGCAGGTCATCCCCCAGCCTGTACTGATACTTCCAGTATCCTTCCCAGGTGTTCCTTCCCAGGTGCAGGACTCTACACTTGCTCTTATTAAACCTCATTTGGTTTCCTCCTGCCCATCTCTGCAGCCGGTCCAGGTCTCGCTGAACGGCAGCACAGCCTTCTGGTGTGTCAGCCACTCCTCCCAGCTTTGTGTCGTCGGCATACTTGCTGAGGGCAGACATTATTCCCTCATCAAGGTCGTTGATGAAGATGTTGAAAAAGACCAGACCCAGCACCGACCCCTGGGGAACACCGCTAGTCACAGGCCTCCAGCCGGACTCTGCGCTGCCAATCACCACCCTCTGAGCTCGGCCAGTCAGCCAGTTCTCAAGCCACCTTACTGCCCAGTCCTCTATCCCACACTTTACTAGCAGGATGTCATGGGAGACAGTATTGAAAGCCTTGCTAAAGTCAAGGTAGATGACATCCACCACTCTCCCCCCATCCACCCAGCTGGTGATGCCATCCTAGAAGGCAGCGAGGTCGGTCGAGCATGACTTCCCCTTGGTGAATCCATGCTGACTACTCCTCATAACCTCCTTCTCTTCCAATTGCTTAGAGATGGCATCCAGAACAAGCTGCTCCAACAGCTTTCCAGGGACAGAGGTGAGACTGACTGGCCTGTAGTTTCCCAGATCCTCCTTCGTGCCCTTCTTGAAGACTGGAGTGACATTGACTATCCTCCAGTCTTCAGGCACATCTCCTGTTCTCCAGGACCTTTCAGAGATGATAGAGAGCGGCTCAGTGATCACTCTGCCAGCCCCCTTAGCACACATGGATGCATCCCATCGGGACCCATGGATTTGTGTGCGTTGAGCCCACTCAGACGCTCCCAAACCACTCTCTCGTCAACCGGGGGGAGCCCTCCATTTCCCAGACCCTTTCTTCTCCTGCCAGGGTTGAGGAGTCCTGGTGGGGAGTCCCTGAAGCAAAGAAAGCATTCATTATCTCCGCCTTCTTGGTGTCTCCCGTTACCTCATTCAGCAAGGGACCCATATTATCCCTAGTCTGCCTTTTACTGTTTACATACTTGAAAAAAAAAAACCTTATTATCCTTTATCTCTTTTGCAAGCCTCATCTCTAGGGGGGCTTTAGCCTTCCTCATCGTGTCCCTGCAGGCCCTGACAACACTTCTATACTCCTCCCAAGAGGACAGGCTCTTTCATGTTTCATAGACCTTCCACTTCCTTTTGATCTTGTCAATGAACTCCATGCTCATCTACACAGGTTTCCTGCCCCCCTTCCCCGATTTCCTACTCTTAGGGATGCACTGATCCTGAGCTTGGAAGAAGTGCTATTTAAAGACACAAGGGGTAGGGACCCAGGCCTGGGTCCCTGTGCTGGAGCTGGCTGCACGGGGCC
>NC_048899.1:815387-843418 GCF_011077185.1 Oxyura jamaicensis | reverse complement strand
CAGGAGGAGGTAAGAAATGAAGTTCAGAGGCAGCCATGCCACCACAGCCTGGCTGTGTGGCCTGGCCCTCCTTGGGTACACACCAAGCCTTCCTCACAAATCCCCAAGTCGTCCTCCCCAAGGTACCAAGATCCTCTCTCTCCCTGCAGCATCTCCTCTCCGTGGCCAGTCCTACAACACGCACAGTAGCATTCCTGTGGCATTCATGATGGTTGGGGGAGAGGGGCACCTCTCCCAGCCCACCTGGATCGGGAGGGGTTTCCGGTCATTATTTCCCCTGAGCATCCTTTGCCACACAGGCAGCCTTGCCATCAGTTAGGAATGAATGTTTGGGAAACGGGCATGCTGTATTAATGAACTCTGATCCAAAAATCCACATGATCTCTAGAGACAGAGAGAGGAAGAGCCTCGTTTCAAGGAGAATTTCCAAAGCATAAAACAGCATATTTCAATCACCAAATCTGTATTTTATTTTTAAACTGGGTTTATGAACTAGAACGTTAAACCGTAATAGATGCCATAAAATATCAAAATAGGTAAACAGAGGGATAATTTGCCAGATCCACTCATGGAGAGGAAAATAGCTCGAAATGTGCTTTAAAGGGAGGAAGGGCTCAGAGGTGCTGAGAAACAATTAAGCTCACTTGTTCTTTAGAAGAATGAGTGTGGGAAGCAAGACCGTGAATGTACTCTTGAAAACCATATAGGCTTTCTGTTAAGTGATACCATATGACCCTGCAAGGCCCTAAACTGTAAATACTGCCACCAGAGAAGAGCAGAGGCCAGTGCCCCTCTAGTGTGTGGCTCCACCTCCAGCACTAATGAACGGGTTTGAACAACGCTGCTGGCAGCACTGACCGTAGAAAAGAGCAACAAAGCTGCCTGCTGGCTCCTGCTTTCTGCGGCTCTTCCTTCCCAGCCAGAGGCGTTTGGGCAGCATTATGTGCTGAGGTGCAGCTTCATCTCCACAAGCTGGGTACGTGGTCAGAGGCGGCCACAGAGCAGCAGGGGCAGGGCAAGCCCAGGTAGCCGGGGCAGGCAGGCACAACCATTCCCAATTAGACCTGCACCCACACCAACTCTGTTCACATTCTGCATCCAACTCTGTGCCCGTTTTCTGTCCTAACCCCCCTGTGCCCCTTTCCCAGGACAGCACTCATTCCTTACCTTTAAGTCAGGTTGTTTTTGTTACACCCCTCTCCTCCTCCCAGTTAAAAAAATAATCATCCCAGCAAGGTTTACTTAAATAGATCCTACAGTTTATTAAATACCTTTTTCTCCAAAGCACCCAGCTCCTCTGACAGGGGAGTGGGTTCAATGCCAGCAGGAGATGCTGCCTCATGAGCAGGGGGCAGCAGGGACTGCTGCATTTACCCAGACCAATCCTCAGGTGTGCTCCAGTTGTGAGCACGTTTGCCCCACAAAGGCAATACAGACCACATGTAGGTGAGGGGAAGGGCTACAGGAGGCCTGGCACCCGTAAGTTGCCAACAAGGAGAGCATTACTCTCCCAGGCCTACCTAGATCCTAGATCCCATCTGAAGGTTGCCCTGGGCCTCTTTTTCTTTCTGGTTCTTTCACCAGAAACGCTGCAGAAGTCTTTCTGGGTTTACATACTCTTTTAAATCTAACCTCTGTTTAATCTGTTTAATGGAAAATATTGCCATTCCCTAAATTAAGAGCTGGTATGGTCACGTATGCAACCAGGGATTGTATCTGGATGCCTTCCTCGGACTTGCGTGACTTACCAGCTGGACATGTAGGCCCAGGACTCAAGTCACATCCCCACAGGCACCCAGTGGCCTTGGCAGAGATCAGTGCAGGTGCCGGACCGTCGGCAAGCAGGCACCTCACACCTCAGCTAGAGAGGAATGGGCTGCTCCAGGAGCTGGAGGAGTCCTACAGACTGAGCCCCTCTCACAGCCAGGCACAGCACAAGCCTCACAGATCCCCCTGAGCTGACCTTGAAGTATTCTACCTGGCCTGCAGGAAAATTAAAAAATAAAAATAAAAAAAGGCAAATGCTACAAAGCTATAAGAAAGAGGGATAAAAATGACTAAGCCATTGCTTTCACCACTGCTACTTTCTCTGGAGCTGCACCAGTGCCAAGAACAAAGATGAAGAACTGTCCAAGTTTTAAACAAAAGCCTGAGAAGCAACTGGTGCCAGCAGTCCAGGAGCAGCTGCCAGTGGAGGAAAATGCTTGGCCCCACGCCGGGAGCTGTGACCCTGCTGTTAAGGTGAGGCCGTGCGGCAGCAGGAGGTCACAGCTCCTCTGGGCGGTGGCACAAGGGTGGAACACAGATGTGAGGAAGAGAGCAGAAGACACCCTCTTCTGAGGGGAAGGGAAGTGGGGAGGAGACCTGAGCCTCAGGAAGCAAGAGGGTACTCTCTGGAAATCCTCACAGTACCACTTCTCAGCCAAAGCTGGGAATCCACTCTCAGGAACCATCACAAGCAACCTACTGCTTTGTCCAAAATCCTTCCTTCCTAAGGGCAACAGAGATGCACAGCAGAAGGGCTCCTGGTCCTGGCCATCCATCCCAGCAGCAGGCTCCAGCTCATACCACATCAGCACAGAGCAACAAACCACCTTCAGTGTCCAGCCCCAGGCTCCAAGGTAGGACCTGTCAATCTCCCAGTGCTTACACTTCAAATCAGTTGCAAAGAAAATGTTTTGCAATGGATGTCAAAGGCACAGTGATTGCTCTTAAGACTTCAGAATACTGTCTGATTCTTATTTGAGAAGTTAATTAATGGGCTTTTTAGTATCTACCCTTGCTTTCAAAAACAGGAGAGAGAAAGTAAAATAGCAAAGGAGTTTTTTTTTGTTGTTTGTTTTTATTCATCAGACAACAGCATCAAGCCATTTCAACATTTTAACCTAAAGAAAGAAAGCTCTGCTCTCCCCTCCTCTCTGCTTTGGCTAAATATATGTATATATTTTCACAGAGAATCACTGAAGTTAAAAAAAAAAAAACGCAGAAAGGTGCAAACACATTGATGCTCATGCCAACCCTGGTAAAGACTGGTGGTGTGATGTTCTAGGTGTTTCCAGCCTTCCTTCCCAACAAGCATCTGCTACGTCCCCAGATTGCTATGCTTTTTCTATTGATGTCTCTACCTCCCCTGGTTTTCGCATCTTCTCAGCCCCCACCAGCACTAACACTGTCCCAGCAAGAGACATCCATGCTCTGGCTGAGGAGAGGCATTAGCTGCAGGAGCTAACAGCTCCTCCTGTCTGCACAGGTAATCCAGCAGATCCTGACCTTTCAATATGAGCACACCCCGGGTGCAGAACAGCCTTGAGCCCAGGGCAGAAATCAGCTATCTGAAAACCAGGAGCAGAAGCTTCCAACTGTGGTATTCAATGCTGGGAGGAACAACAGGACTTCTGAGGAGTGGAAGGAACCCACCCCAACAAATTCCTTCTGCCTGTTTCTCTATACAACTCCTCTCCCACCTCACCCCCTTTTTATCATTATTACTATTGAATGTCCTGGTGGATTTCTCTTCTTTGATGCAGGAGAACAAGCCCCTAACATGGTTAAATTGCTAAGCACAGAGGAGCTGTCAAACACAACAAGTCCCACATCCTTCACTACGTAAGCCATTAAGAGGTCACGGCAAAGGTGCTGGAATGTGTATTTAAGGCTAATGGCATGGCACGCGAACTCCTCTCACCCGTGTACATCAGGCTGCTCACAGGTTTTCCATCCTGCAGCTCCTCACACCGTGCTCACTAGGCTGCAAAGCCTGGAGAAGGCGTCCCACACACAGGCAACTCCTGCAGGTGCCTTTGCTTGCCCCAGGAGGGGACAGCACCCTGTCCCCAAGGGCAGAGGAGCACGAGCTCACTGAGGAAGCGGAGGACTCCAGAGACAAGGACTGGATGGCAGGTGGGCAGAAGATGAGATTACAGGACATTCTTTCGATCACAGCTACTGGGAACTTCAGCGTGCTATCATGAAAACAGGATTTATGCTGAATGTTTTAGCAGAAAGCTACTGTAATTCCAGAAATGCTCCTGAGGAGAACAGGATTTCCCCCCCCCCCCCCCATTTAATCTATGCATCCTGAGCACAGGTGAAATTCATTACCCAGCTATACCATCAGCCAAAGGTGTTGAGCCAAAGAGCAAAGAGCAAACCTCACCAGCAGTTTACCTTCTTTCCTCTCCCTGTAAAACAAGACTTTTGCATAGCATTACAAGAAAACAGTTCCCAGAAACATTCTTAGCTCTAAGTACTTCACTTGTCTGTGACAGTTTGTAACCAACACAGCTAAGGGTCTCCAGCAGAACTGCAGGGATTTTTTCTGTGCAACTCAATTTACGAGCAGAGCTGCTTCTACCTGCGAGTCATCTGATACTTGAGCATTAGATAGACATGCCTGCCGAACAGTCTAAAGAAAATCTTTGACCCATGGGATGCTGTCTGATGACGATAGAGCATAAGAGCGCTCACATGGTACTGCTGGGCTCTACTGGTAAGGTTGGATGGATCCTGTACTGCAGAGGATACAAGCATACTTTTTTTTTTTTTTTTTTTTTTTAAAATGAAAAAAAAAATAACCAACAATAAATAATTAAATTGCTCTGATGTTATTCATTTGTATTGTAAGTCAAACAGGTTGGAAGATTTAGGAATCCTCAGATTTTCAATAGCTCTTGAAAAACTTAAAGCAACAAAAAAGAGCCCATTGAGAAAGCACAAACTGAGTTCTAGTTGTTGGATTTATTTATTTATTTTTGAATTCAATGTAAGCTCCTTCAGGAGCTCTCAGTCTTACGGAAACCCAAATTATGTATTTGTGCATACACACACGTGCACTTTGTGCATGTGCACAAACATGTGCAGACATATACTCACTACTATGAAGAACACCAACCTGAGTGACATGTTGGAGGTCTTGTGTAAAGAAACATCCTAGGAATTTCCCAAAATTATAGCTGACAATTTCCTAACTCAATAAAGATTGAATCCAGCATGGGGGAATTCTATACCAGACCTCATTTTGACAGAGAAAGAGGAACTGATCACAGAACTAAAAATTAGTGGTAGCTTATATACAAGTGATCGTGACTTGATTACATTTATAAGCAAACGGGATAAAGCCCAAACTAGTAAGTTATACACATGGAAGTTTAAAAAGACAGTTTCACAAAGCTGAAAACAATTATGGACCAAATCAGTTAGGGAAAAGAATTTAAATAGAAAAACATGAATGATAACTGGGAGCTACTTAAGAATGTATTACTAGATGCCCAAAAGCCACAATCAGGAAAAAAAGGCCACATTGGTTAGGAACTCAACCTGACCCAGGGAAAGTCAGAGCAACCCGAATAAATGAAACACACACACACACACACACACACACACCAAAATAGAACTGTAAGGAAAAAGAAGCTGATTCTAATAAATATAAATCAAGGGATTGTATAAAACTGATAAATACACAAGACAAATTATGATGAATGGGAGGAGGACTCTAAAGAGTTCTAAGCATATTGCGAACAAACCCTTTATAATATAATGCCACTATCTGAAAACAGTAGTTAGACTTGTCAGTATTAACAAAGAAAAGACTTCATTGGTGAATACAAACTTAAATTATTCGCTGGGAAAAACAAAACAAAACAAACAAACAAAAAAAATCAAACAATCAAGCAGCTGCTAAGGTTAAATTTCCTTTCCAGATGAATTTGATCTTTAAAATTCCTAGCTGAGAATTTTTGAAACAGATCAGGGTTCTTTAGATCATTAGAGCAGCTTTATAACAACTTTTCAGATATTGGGACAGAACCAGATGAATGAAACAAAACTAATGATAAGCAGTGCTTTGGGGAGATAAGAGCAAACACTGACTTGAAAAACAAAGATCTGCCCCAGGTAGAACCAGGTAGTAGTCTGAAGAACAGACTGAGTGGAAGATTCAATCAGTTAAAAATTAAAGGAAGGTAATATAACTAATATTGAGCAGCAAAGGTTTATGGAAAACAGAGCTCCACAAACTAATTTGACATCTTTTCTCTAAATAAAATTAGTGTTGCCAATAAGTGTAATAGTACTGAGGTAATCGATCTATAATCCTACAAAGGCACTGGACTAGGTAGCTATGTGACGTTTTGATGGTAGTAGGCACAATATTAGAACACCAAAAAAGGCAGCTTGGCACGTACCACTGAATGGTGAGCTGGCAGATCACAGATCACTACAAAACATGGAAAGGAAGATCTCAGTGAGCAGAAGTCCCTAGCAGTGTCCTGGTTTTCAGCCTTAGACTCTACTTCTTAATGACCTGGAGGAAACACTGAAGTCATCAGTGGTATAGGAGGTTAATGGCAAGAATAAAAGGGTGCTAAACAACAAAGAGACAGACTAATCCAGATTACTTTGAAAATGGGGAGCAAACATCAACATACAACATAAGCCGTACCTTCCCAGAGTGGGGACAGCGTTAGATTTAATTCAAAGATTTAGAGCAACCTGGTGGACAGACACCTGGGTATGAATTCCTGCAGTACAGACAGGCAAAAGAACCAACATTCTCCCTGATTCTCCCTGCAGGGGCATTCCCAGGAGCAGGAACCCTAACGTACCTTTAGTTTTGCACTAGCTGTAACTGCTACCAGATTGAGGTGTGCTGACGTCCCTGGACTGAAAGTGCTGAAGAGCTGGAACAGCTTCACAGGAGCACCACAAAAATAACCAAAGAGATTTGCAAAGTGTGAAATAAAAACAAAGTCCTATTCTGTGTGGTTAGTTAACACTAGGCAACATGGATTAAGCAGGGAACAAGGATGTAACTGTGTTACCTGATAGTCTATCCCTGAAAGATCAGTTTTAATTCAAACTAAAATGAATTCAGGGTAGATTGTAGCAAATGTGTCTTCATACTGAAATACAGTGGCAAGCATGCTGAAAGGTCAACAGGGATTTGATAGCTCAGACAAGATTATAGCAGGTATGTCTACTAAGAGTGAAGTACTGCATGCACACAGACATGCTGAGATGCTCAGACTATCTTCCTCCCTCACTGCTGGTTTGTGGCTATTCCCTTCTCGTGTGAGCACACCCTTCCCATGGAGCCTGGCGCTCTTACCGGTACCAGTGTGAGGGATACTGAGCGTGTTCACCTTGGCCTGAAGCGGCAAAAATGACACTACAATACAAACTCCAAACAGCCACTAGACTTGTTTCTGAGCTAATTTGTTCCCCAGCAGTGTCCCTCCTTTCTGTCTCCCAAAGCTGGGATTCAGCGCCCGCATGGGCCATACACCAAGGCTAGGGAGGCCCAGATGGCTTCAGAGCCCTCCTGCTAGAAGCTGATGCAGACAGCCACCAACAAGTAAATGCACAGGTCGAAGCAAAAAAGGCCAGAAGCACGGTGGTTTTCTGGCAAGAATGAAGACAGGGCAACAAATTGCTTCATGTTTGGCTTGGGGAGTCCGGAGGCGTGTGGTTTTGGGGGATGCCACCCAGGGCCCAAGGAAGATTGGTGCTACCGGGGACACTTGAGACGCTTCAGAACAGAAAGCTTTTAGAAGACAGGAGATTTTCACCCCACAGGTGTGTCCTGCCTAAAGCAAAGAGGTCCCAATCTCTCACAGAACCCCAAATACTACCATGGAGCAGAGAATTCCCAGCAATAATCACTTTACTTTTAATCCTTTGCTGGTTTTCATGAACAAGCAAATGGCCCAGCTGGGGTTTCCAGCTGGCACTGCCCTTCATTGTGCGTATTTGTACTGCATGTTACTGCATAGTAGAGCACAATTCTGTTAATCATTTGTGTTTGCAACCCTGCATACATCTAGCTATATGAGCCAAACTCAGCTTGGGAGCTCTCCAGAGAACCTGAAGGAGGTGTACTGGGCTGTCCCAGCATGCTTTAAAGCTGCCAATACCAAGAAAGCATTCCTGCTAGCTTTGCAGCTAATTTGGGCTTTATTTAAAATATTAACTAGTGTCTTTACATTCAAAGTTTGACTTGGCTTTGCTCAGCATCATAAACACAGATGCTAATCTCAGGAGCCCCTCTGCCTCAGTAGCATTAGCTGTGTTTGAAACCACGTTGAGACAAAGCCCTCCCACCTGCCCAAGCTGTAGGGGAGCTACTGGAGGGAACAGGCTACGAGAGGGTAGCAGATAACCCCAGCATCCTGGGCAACATCCCCTCACAGTAAACAGTCTCTAATGCCCAAAGTCGTACGAGACACGGCTGAAGAGAAGTTGTAAGCTACCACATTTGTCTGCACAGCTGTTGCATTTGCAAGTACTTAACACATTGCTCTCTAAACAGAAACAGGATGCTCGGAAGGACCCAGCAGAAAACGAAGATGCCCTTCTTTTGCACAGTGGACACTCACACAGAACATGGGCTCAACATGAGTCGCATACCAACCGCGACCCAGCTGTAAGACACACGTGTGCACCCTGCACCTCCTGCGCATTTGTATGTACTCATATTGTGCATTTTCCCATTACGTGTTACTTTGAATAGAAAACTGCTGATCCGGTGCGATTTCATGCACGTCCAGGTGCAAAGAGGAGCAGAACTCAGCCCAGGCTGCATTCACTGTGAATGCAAGGAGAAAGAGGGAAGGCCATTCAAAAATTTCTGTTGTTCACTTATATCCTCCTCCCTGGGGATCAGACGCACGTTTTTAGGCAGATTTTTTTTTTTTTTAATTCCTCTTATACAATAAAATTAGATTGCTACATTGTAAGACATGAAAACCTTTCTGAGTTTGAAGGCAGGTGCAAATCTAGCAACAGCAGTGTTAATACCTAAATAGGTCAGTCTTCTGTGTGGTCCTTGAGGGTTTCATCACAGGACTAGTCCATTGATATTAATGGGAAGTACTCCTCCCCAGTCCCCGCATGGCACAATGACAATTCAGCTCGGCACAGTAATTAATGTTGCTTCTGAGATGGCTTTGAATCAAGAGATTCTCCCTTTTCTGATGCTTAGAAAATATATTTGTGGGACAAAGCAGCAGAAGCACAGCCTTTGGAAGAGCAGAGCGACCCCACCCCAACAGTATTTCTTTGGCTAATGAAATACATCTATGTTGACTCTCTGTGGATGTACATCGACACAGATGTGGGTAGGCAGACGCCTGCTGTTACTGTCCACACACCAGGCTAGCCAGATACTGGTCTGCAGCCAAAAGCTAGCTCTGCTCTGCAACCCTAAAAGCCTTTCTAGGACAGTGTCACAAGGTGCAGGAGCAAACTGGGCTCACGCAGGGCTGCCTCGCATCAGGTAGCTCAGAGCTTGCAAGGGTGGTCAGCTCTGCATGTACCTCTCCACGCAGACATGCGTTGTGGCTGCTCAATGGCATTTCTGTGAGCTAGATTTCTCAAAAATCATGATACCCCCTTCCCCCTACACTTCTTTCCCCCATGCTTAGAGATATTACTTGCTCGTACAAATGGCGGTAAGGTCAATCACTTGAAAAAAAATCAGTATTTCAACTTTATACAATTAGTATTTTCAATGGTAATCAGTCCTTTCATTTTATCAGTGTTTTGTTTTACAGTAAGTCACTATAAAACTAAGCTAAAGCACTAAAGAGCAGTTTGACCCATTTTAATAAAACACTTATTTCTTTTCTTATATACATGCGCACATTCTTCAGTACCAACCCTTAGCTCTGACTACTTAATTCCCTATTTTAGATTAAATGCATTACCTGAGATAAAACTTCGGAACAATTCCAATTAAATAGAGCAAGTTCTGTTTTCTTTCTTCCAGAATACGAAATAAAGTCTTGAAATCTATCTTTATTTTCTGCAACAAAAGATGAAGTAGAGAACGGCTACTGCAATTACAAAACGCTTGACTGAAAGTCCTTAGAACATGAATTGGTCCAGAAAACAGTTTTAATCACTTTGCAAAGTCCCAGAGCTTGAGACACGTTTTATTGACCTGTAACACTGCCGCCATCTTGTCAAAATATTTTCAAACTGGATTAAGCTGGAGCCTGCTAGTTTACAATGATACCATATTTTTTTTTTCCTCTAAAGGAATACAGCAAACTGTGTAATATCTCTGAGACAGGCAAATATGCTGACCTTTTTTTCTTTCAGAATTCCTATCTTGGTGACCCAGCAATAAATGTATTTTTGAAATGTCAAATTTGTTTCCATGGTAACATGAAATGTCACTCCTGGAGATGATGTTCAATACAAATGTGAAGAGTTGAAGGCTATTTAACATGTTTTCAGTTGTACCTATTCAACAATGGTTGTTATACTTTAAAACTCAATAAAGAAATTAAAATATATTTATCAAAAGTTGATCTCTGGCAAAGTGACTTTTACACCTGCCATTATTGCCTGCAACAACACTCACTAATGAGAAGGCCCTTTGAGTACCTGTCTGCTGGGGGAGCACGGGAACATTTTCTATTGTATTGAATGCCATTGCCAAGTCCTATTTCCTGAGGAAAAGGAGAGGTTTCAGCTACCATTCCTACCCAAATCCTATCTGCATGAATATAATACAGGGGGAAGAAAAAAGAGGAAAAAAAATAAAGATGACTGAGGCAACTGAAGAGAGAATTGCTTCTGTGAGTCCATAAGTGTGCAGCCCAGTCATATAGCCTACATATGCTAGAGAGAGGATACGTATATACACACACAGACATAAACCCAACTGGTAATTTACCAGAAGCTTTCTAGCAGGTTTTGTGATTTGTGCCGCCTGCAGTACACAGCTCTCCCCCTGACCTCAGCGAGGAGCAGCAAAGGGCTGCAGTGCCCAGCAGAGCTTCTGTGCAGGGAGGCAGGGCGGTGTCACAGTGTGCTCGGTGCCACCGCTCTGAGACACGGCCGGGTCCCCTGACACAGCCGCTCCCTGCCTGCCTTCCCCCCTGCACACACGCAGCCAGGCACAGCGCCTGCACACCTGTTTGACACCAGGACAAACCTAAAGGATCCCAAACCAGAGGCACTAGTTCAGGGCTTCCTAGCAGGTTCATTTAAGCCATAAGCAGTCACACTGTGAGCACCTGAAGGTGCTGGTTACGTTGCCATCTCGGAGGGGAGCTACTCCCCGCACAGTGGAGGAACAGAGTGCTCTGCAACCTACCCCAGCTAGAAATGAGCCAGGAGATACAAAGCAGCTATGGCTTGGCCATGGCAGCGCTCACACACAAGCCTGAGCCCACATCAGGATTGGCAAGAGCTGGTCTGCAGGGAAGGTGCCCTGGCAGCACCGGAGGGCTCGTCCCTGCCTGTGGTCGGCTACGGAGTAAAAGAGCCCCAAGGAAGAAGAAACGCCAGCCTTTCGTGCTCAGAGATGGCTCTGCACCGCAGCTCTCAGGGACTGTTCTAAAAGGTAAAAACAAGATAAATTGCTCCCCATAGTTCATAAATAATATATGAACAATTAAATCTCTTTTTATGGATGCTTCATCAAATATTAATCCATTTTTATTTTCATAAATTTTACAATTTACACGTTGTTGTTGTCTTAATTTTATGTTAACAAGACATCTGAAGCTGATGAATTTGGTTTCAGGTAAAAATATGATCAACTGAAAAAAATGAGGGGAAAAAGGGAGTAGCACTGCCTACCTGCAGTCTCAAATATCACTGGTTCTTGCTGTTATTTCTTGAAAGGAGCCAGTTATCTCAATGAAAGAAGCATTTTCAAATACCATTTTTATTTCTTGAGTTCTTAAAGACTAATTGTACTCATGGTGTCCATCCTGATACGCGTTCAGGCCATGTATCTACTCCTTTATTACCCTGCTGCCAGAACATACCCACTGTGTGAATCAATCAACACACAAAACAACTCAACAATGGTGAATAAGCAGCAGAGAAGGTCATTCTGGAGAACAAGAAGAGTGGGCTTTGCTCATGTCCTTCCAGGCCCTACATCACTGAGATAGAACCTCTGAAGGGAAAGCTCAAGAAGAATTAGATTTACTACATTTGGGGGCTGCATACAGAGGCATGAACACTGAACTATCCACACATGCAGAAATACTACAAAAACTGGCAGGAGCCAAAGGCCACTAGGGCTGCTGAGCAAGAGAGTCAGTGAAATGCTCTGGGCTTGTTCATATTTCCTCCCTCAAAAAAGGCTGAGCTTGCATTCAGGTCTCTGCAAAGATGTGAAGGAAGCAAGCTGGGATAAGAGATGAAGCATGTGAGGGCAGGGGAAGCAAGAAGAATATCCTGGAAACATCACAGGGATAAAGGAGCTGTGGGAACTTGCAGAAAGATAACTAGAAGTTATCTTTCCCCTGCCTATCTATTGCAGAGCTACAGTTCATAGGCCAGGTTTACATACACCTGAACAGCAATATGCTGGGAGAAGCACAGTGAAGAACATGGTAGAAAAGGGGAAGCTACAGGAGAAGGACAGGGAGAGACAGAAGTTTTGAAATAGATGCCCAAAAAAGAGATTAGATAGCTAATATGGGAGGATCTCTTATCGACTCTGATCTACCTGTAACTAACTAAAGAACCTTAATTTCTAAAGCCTCATCATTGCAGTTTCGACTTTTTCAAAAGACTCCAGGACAGTTTTGCTACTGAGGAAATGGAAGAAGAAAATCCTCTGCACTCAAGTAAGATAACAGATGCCAGGCATCCCCCCAGAACGTATTAGGGGTCACTTTGACTGTTCTAACATGAGTTAAAATTAATGTCCCAGGAAATTTTTCTTCGGTAACTTAGTTACATAGCTCCGAATTTTGCCTCTTGGTTCAATTTAGGTAGTTCTGCATTATGGTGTGGATGCAGCAGTGACAACAGCAAGAAATCTCCGAAGGCATTAATGCAATCCCCACCACAGCAGAAATACTGCTTCAGCACCATGCATCTTGATGACTGATTTCCTCTGAGCTTCACTGACCAGTGTCATTATAACAACAAAAATAGACTGTGGAAGTAAGATGAAGCCAGGGGAAATAGTTCATTAAAAAGTAAAAGCATGCACTGTCAGACACATACTTGCACGCCCTCAAAGCAGCCAGCTGTTTTATAACAGGCTAATTTTTCTAAATGCAATAAAAGGGACACAGTATAGTTCACAGTGATAAAAAGCCCAAGTGTGACTAAAGCAAAGACTGGTCTCCAGAAGTGCCTGTCAACAACAAAAAGATACCCCATGGAGGATCTTAGGCTTAGGTCCACGAGGATCTAGGTGGGCAGTTTTGAGCTCGGGGGAATACTCGTGCCACTTCCCTGCTGGCACTGCCATCAGTACCACAGCTGCCAGCCTCCCTGCGTGGACATCACACCCAGGCAGCCCAGCTCCTCCAAGAGAAGCTGGTAGCAAAAAGGAAGCTCTCTGCTGTGTCTGTACCTGAGCTGAAGCACTTCGCTTAGATGCCTGACTTAGGTACAACAAATGCCTTCACCCAAGTCAGAACCTTTTCCATCTGCTGAGCTGTTTGGTGTGGGCACCTGAAGGGAACGTGGCATGCATCACATGTGAGACCATCCTAAACCATGAGAGGTAACCCAGAACAAACTCCAAACTGCTCTGACATCCATGGGTGGTAACACCCACATGGCCATTCCCACAAGCTGCAGATCGTGCAGCAGTGCAGCCACCACGGAGAGGTAGCTGCATGCTCTTGGACAATGATCAGAAGCAGCTCTGCTTCACAGCCAGCCAGTTTTGCATCTACACATCCATTCCATTCAGATTAATAAATCTGGTCTCAGCTTATGGCTTGGTGCAGGCTCTGAGGATGGAGCTGACAGGCTGGGGGCCGGTGCGCTCCCTGAAAAAGCCTGGGGAAGCTGCTGCTGCGAGGGGCGCACTACAACGCCCAGGGCCACCAGCCCTGCACCGCAAGGAAGTTACTGCCAGCACGTGAGGAAAGCATCATCTCAAAGCTCACAGAAACCAGAAACATTGCTCCCGTATTTGCTCATGCTTAGAAACATGCCCAGACAAATTGTCTTCTAACTTGGGCCTCTGCAGGTGGACTGAATTCCCACAGCACAGGGTGAACACCAGGGAGTGAGGTGGTGGCACCACCGCTGCTCGCAGGTTTGGCCCGTTCTGCTCCCAGCCACATTAGCATCACCTTCCCTCTTGCCTCTGTGAGAAGGCTTGGGTTCCCCCATCCTCCTTTCGTTTTCCTCCACTTCACTCAGTTTTCACTTACTTTACAAGTTTATCTTAGCAGTCGTTAATGATATTCTTACTAAACTTGTCCTTCTTTTGGTCCTTTGCTCAGGCCGGGACCTCTGATAAAAAAAAAAAAAAAATCAGTCTCGAGCCTTAGTGAGTAATATCCTGGTGTGCTTTGTAAATAAACAAACACAAGATCACTCAATAAGCGTCACTCAGCTTTGTTAAACTTCTTACATGTGCAGAAATGCCATTTAGTCCTTCAGTAAATGAAGTGACTCCAAAATAAGGATCCAAGTGCAGTGAACACATTGCTTTAAAATAGAAAAAAAATCAATTTAAAAAAATTATCCTAAGAGGAAAAAACCTCAAGCAAACAAGAAAGCTTAAGCCAACTATAATATGTAGAAACCTAATATCCCCCAAACTGAAAATAACTCCAAAATCCAATAACATAAAAATGCTTTATAAGATTTAAGCTGTGGTTGGTTCCAAAAGGTTCTGCAATGCAGAACCAAGGAAATAACACACAGACGTGCCTTTGCTTTCTGAGTCTTTGCTCCAAGTGACAGCTTTTATTGTAAACTTTTGTTTAGAAACACCAGATTACATGATAACACTCTTCCAAAAGAGGTTATGAAAAGACATGGAGCAATTGCTCTCCAGCAATATTAGGTATAATTAGGTATAGCACAAAAAGAAATTGCCTCGATACACCACAAGTGTCACTTTCATTATGACCAGAAAGAAGGAAAAAATGTAAAAGGTAGTTCTGTACTGGAACAAGCATTCTATGGGAGGCTAAGAAACCTCTTTCTCTGGAAGTTTTTAAACAGCAAAGACAGACTAAGGGCTCTTGATATGGGATCAGAGCAGAGGTGTAGGTGCCACCCCTATTTTCCACAAATCTGTGCGATTCTTGCAGCTTTTCTCAGAGAAAACCTAGTGCATTCTCTCTCAGGGCACATGCACTCACAGGAGATGCAGCCAGGTTTATTTATCCAAGCTGCAGACTTTCCAGAAATGTCTGCAGGTCCCACAGGAACACAACTTAGACACGTTCACACCCTGTTGCCCAGCTGCGTCCATGCTCCCCCATTACCATTGGTTCACATTTCTGTATTTAACAGCTTCTGAGACTAGGGGATGGGCAAGAGCACCAGGTGAGACCACAGCCCCCTGTCCCCAAGACGGTCCATCGCAAGGGCTAGGCATCCATTTCACAGTACTTGAGTATCCACGTTGGGTGCTCCTGACTTGGGAGCTGGGAGGCTTTGACCACCCCCGGCACAGCCACCTCAGGATAACTGTGGGGCTTCGGCAGTGAAACGAACACGCGGTGCAGGAAGGCTGGGGAACCACCTACACTCTGGAACAGACAGGTGCCAGGGAAAAATCTGCAGTCCTGTAACCGAGACTATAAATATACATACATGCACAGACACACAGAGAGCTCGATTCAATTATTAATTCTGCCATTTCCCAGCTTTGAAGGCCTTGATTTTTTGACCTTAACACTTCCTTACCAGATTTATGGGGTGTAAATGTCATTTGCAGTCACTTGTAATTTTACGATACATTCTGGATCCAACACCTACTAGCCGACTCCCTGCCAAAAGGCAATATTTTTGTATAAAATGTGATCAAAAAAACATTCAGCTACATAAATATATACATACATACACAAGGGTTGGGTGCTGTTTTTTTTAAGTGTCTCAGTGTGGAAAGACGGAATTTGGCAAGAAGAGAGTCTTCAAACAAGAACAGCCTCTGTGCGTTTGCGGTGAAAACTGGGTTTGATTTGATCCAGTTCTAAGTGTTTTAATATCACACATCGGGCATGCAGTGTTCACACTGTGCCATTTTGAAGTCATTTTCGGAGTCTTACCAAGCCTGGGCTGCTGCACAGCACATGCCTTCACTGTGCAGGGAACACACATCTTTCCCCCCCAAGAGCAGCACTGAAGGCAGAAGGCTTTTCCCTCAAGTGTGTGCTGCAAACTGTGCAGCTGAAAACTTCACGCTCCCAGCAAAGGAAGAAGTTTTGGCATCCATCTGTCCCAGAACTCAATGAGCATGGTTTCAGTGGGAGGAGAAACGATCGGAGATGTGAGAGAGACTGAGAGCTGTTATTTTTTTTACATTTGGAGGAAGGTTGAGATATGCCTTTGTCTGAAAGTTTCTCTCACTGAGGACATTATAGATACCCGTTCACAGCCCAGGAAGACAGAGATCTCATCTAAAGGGAATCACAGCCAAAGAACCAGCCCCACAGCCAGGACCCTTAGGGCAGCCTTAGTGAGCCTTGTGTACGGGTGGCATGTGGACCAAGACCATCAGAATAACAAGCCTGGAGGATCTGAGGGGTTAGCAGGAGCTAACATTGCAGCCAGGCTTCAGGGCCCTTCCTACAAGCACAGCTACACAAGAAAAATCCCCTCTGCACTACCCAGTCACTGCAGAACAGTTCCTGCAGTCTTCCCTTGGACTGCCCCACCAGCTCCCACTGCGCTGCCAAGCAGGGAGTCCAAGTAGCCTCTGGTTCACCACATCCTCCTTTCTGCAGCATGTTCACAGCTGAAGCCATGCTGCAAGTCCCAGGGGGACAAAAACGCTCAGGGAGCAGAGGCGACATCTCTGAACTTCAGTGGCTGCATGTCTTGGCTTTCAAAGAAACAGCCTCTCTCCCTCTCCCTTCACAGAAGAAACATTTCCAAACACGTTAAGCTTTTACGTATTTTTTTTTTCCTGAAGTTAATGAATTTCTATTGTTTTCTTGTCAATTATTTATTCATTAAAACAAGGCTTGCATGAAATGCAGGAAACCCAGCAAGCCTATGGAGGCTTCCGCGTGGCATGGCAGTATGAGGTGTGAGCAGTGGGACTGCAGCAGGGCAGCGACCATACCCAAGCCCCGCCGCAGCACAGGGTCCCTGGTGAGGGCCCAGGCAAGGAGGACACCTCCGGGCCAGGGGGGGACAGCCCAAGAGGCCGCCTCCAGCAGCTGCCAGCCAGGGGACGCCAGCACCACCACACATTTGGGCAGACCCACCGGGTGGGAGGCACGAAGACCTTCATTAGCAAGAAACGCAGTTCCTCCTCCACAGATTTGGGAACAGATCATAGCAACCAGATAATCACTTATTCCATTTACGTTGCATGAGCTCTGTCAAACACGGATTAATAAATCTAGACTGCGGTTAGCTACGACTTCAGCCCGAGGCAAAGGCAACGCAGCCATCCCCTTTAGATGCAGGGCAGTGGCCACAACGGGCCCAGCGCTGCCGGCAGGGGCAAGCAGCCCTCGAGGGTTCGGTTCCTACAGAAACAAGACGGAAGGTGGAAGAAAAGCAGCATTATTAATCCCTTTCACAAAAGTAAACCACAGAAATTTGCAGTCTGCTCAAACTCAGTCTGCTGTGCAGCTGGGAACCGATCTCTTATCTCGAGTGCCAGTCTAGTGCCTAAACCACAAAAGCGCTCTTTCCTCCACTCCTTCAACATGCAAATGGAGTATAATTGTATAGGCATGCTTACCATAAACAGCTAGCAGAACTTGGCATCGTGCTAATGGGATTTTTATTAGCCAAATATTTCTTTGGTAACCAGGTCAAAGAATCACGTTCTCTTTTGTTTCCTGTTATGAAATGAAACTGAAAAAATATGCCACTTAAAAAAAATAAAATAAGAAGAAGCCCAACCAGTCCTTTTTTCATAAAGAAAACAATATGCTTAATGCAGAATAAACCACATTTTATGAAAAGAGGTCATCTTTGGGGGGAGGGAGAGAAACAATTGAAAAGAAAAAAATGTGGCACAAGAGGGAATTATTTTTTTTTTTTCTTATGGAAAGTATTTACATGTTTATTTTAAGCCTAACATAAATGTAAATATTTTAAACAAACAAAAACACACCAGGGGTAACAATAGAGTATTGTTTTTTTTATGTTGAATAAAAAACTGCCAGGACAGTGCATGTATATTTTTAAACATGCTGCTTCAAAAAGCAGGATGCAAGGGATGTTGCATCTTTAATTTTTCTGTTAATTATGGATTGAGCATTGTTGTGAGTCTTGTCCTCAAAACCCAGCTCAGAAAATAAGAGCAGATGCTCATACCCAGGTTTGGCTCATGTGGGAATTGAACAGAACATATTGGTTTATAATTAATGTAATTTGTTGGATTATCTTTTGTGAAGGAGCTAAGGTAAACAACCTTGCAGCATTGTAGTGAGATTCTTCTGCACTCCGAGCCTCTGTACTTGATGGAGGATGATAATAAAACTACCCTTCCTCCTGGATTGCAGGGAGATTTGGAAATGTCTGTCACATTCAAACATATTTTAATTAACTCAAAGGAAAGAATTAGGCTACAGACCCTAAAGCAAATTACAAATAGTGTTTAAAATCTGAGCTACTGATTCCCCAATTGGCTATTCTGATTAACTGAATTCTCTCCTCGAGTTTGCTGTGCTTTTGTCATGGGGCAAAGATGAAGGAAGACTGTGCTTCCTCCTCCCTGGCTGGCACTCCTGGCCAGCCACACAGTGCACCAGCAAGTATGGCCCCAAGTGGCAACTTAAAGAAAAAAATACAAAATCATGCAACACTTTCCAAAAAAGACTTCTCTCCAAGAACACTCACGGTTTTCATAAGCATTAATGAACAATGTCTTGGTCTCCGGGGAGGTGGGGGAATGGAAAAAAAAAAAAATCACAACACTGTGTGATCTTTACTTATGGGGGCAGGAGCAGAGAATGATTGCAGATGTATCAGCCAAAAGCTAGGTTGTGAGCCCCTGGACAACAGCACCCATCTGGACTTCAAACTTCCACAGTAGCCTGTAGCTTTATTTCTCCACGCTTCACAAAGCAGAAAAAAAAGTCTGAATGAAGAAGTTTAAGGAGATGGTTGAAGCTTGCTGTCTTTTCAGGCTCCCACAGAACATCTTTTAAACCTTCTATGTGTTTAATTTCCCCTCCCTTCAAAGCACTCCTGAGGTCACCTTGCTGTACCAGCGATGCCAGCATGCTGTCCCCCTTCAGCGGCACTGACAGGTGTGAAGGAGGGGCTGCCAGAAAGCTGGCCCAGAGCTGTCAGAAGAGTTTCTGAGCCAAACACACGTGCTGTGGACCCTTCTCCTTAAAGGGCTTCCTTCAGCAGCAATCATCTGCCTCATATAAGCTGTGAGGTCTGACTGCCTTCGGTCACAGTTGGGCTGCTGCCTCACCGCACCCATTTTGCCCTACAGAAGCCACAGCCTGCAACTCAGCTGGGAGATGGCCAGTGGAAGAGGTTTAAACAAAAGCTGAGTACCAACCATTTGGCCTGCTCTTTAAAGACAAGAAGGCAACATGGGGTGGATGTTTCCTGTCAGGACCACCACGAGTTAGTGCTGCTAAGGTTCATTAACATGGCCATCCTCTTCTAGTGGTGGGGGGCAGGAATGGCTTTAAAATTAGACATTCCTTACTGCACCAGCCGCACTTGTTTTCAGGTTCCGCCAAGACTTGGAGAGGCTTTCCCACCACAGCTGCAAGGGCTGGTCAGTACCTTGGAGATCAGCTGTCCCTTTTCTGATTCTGCTTTCCCAGATCCCGGGGGGGGGGGGGGCGCCCCGAAGCACTTCCACATGCCAGGAGTGCAACACACAAACCAATTGGTCTGCCAAAGGTTTTGACTCGAAATAAGAAGTCAGCTGCTCCCTAAACTGCACGTGCAGAATATTTTTGAGATCAGTCTTTCGTGGATATGTCACACTTCTGCAGCTTTCTGAGACAGGCAATAGCACAGAGTTTGGGATACTTGTACGAGTTTAAAGTCTTAAGTGAAGTAGATTTCCAGCTCAGAAATGTACATTGCTAATGAGCTACAGGCACAGCTGATACCGTAATAGTTCCATCCTGTATTCAACAAGAACAATGCTCATTCATGGGGAACCAATCTTATCAGATTGGTAACTTTATCTTGAATATCATGTTCAAATTTTCATATCCTTATAAATTAAGAAATACTAGAATGAAGTGACCAGATGTTCAAGTCTCCTTTACAGCACATTCATTACCAGGCACACATTTAAGATGCATGCAAGTCTGCTAGGACATTTCTCTGCAGAGGTTCAGCAATCAGTCCTCTCAGTGTCATCTGGCTTTGCTAGCACAAAGCCTTCAGCACCTCATCCCAGAACAAACTTCTGCCTCCATCCACCACTACATCATCCCAGGACCACTAACGTACCAAATCACTTCCAGAGGACTTGGGAAAGAGAGAGCACCATTTCTCCTTTCAAGCCAGAGCTGGAGGAAGAGAGTAGATGGGGATTTAAGTTAAGAGGCTGGTGAAAGATCTTGCCTCATGAGAAAGAGCCATGGGTTTATTGACAGTCTCCATCCTCTTTGTTATAATCTAGCACTGCATTCAAAGGGCCAAAAGCTCTTGCAACCTCATTTTTCCTTTAATGCAGGTTTTTGTTCCACGTTAGACAACTGCTAGCCCTGGCTGTTGGGCCCTTCATCTGTCTTTACAATGCTAACAACTGCATCTGACTCTCAGTGCCTCTGAGAATATAACCATAGCGTGTAAGTTTAAGTGCTCAGACACTAATAGCAGCAAATATCTGTACACACACACACTTTCCCTTTGATAGCTTACTTTTTTTTTTTCCTGAAAGATGTGGAATGTAACTCTAATATGATTATAATTAATGAGAAATTTAAGGTAAACATACTGGTCCCTGTAAGTGAGAAATCCTGAGGACTGGCCTACAGAACATCTTAAATCACTTATTACTCTCCTTTTTCCTTCTGCTATTCTAATGCCAAAAGAACATCTTCTTTTCAAATTTTGTAAAAGGAAAAAATATAAACCAAACAGGCTGTTCTCTGGCTGAGACCTTGGACTCTTTGGCACCTAATATAACAACAAAAAAATAATTTCATATCATACTGGCAATAGCTTATATTAAAATTGCATTCTTGCTGCTTTGACTTTACTGTACATGGATTTTTTTGTGATATGTAAGTACTCAACACTGGATTTTATTTTTTTTTTTTTAAGCTAGCATTCCCTCTGTCAGTTCAATACAATAGACGGGACTAGCATTTTCCTACTTGTTCACATATCCATGAAATCCTCAGTTTAGTTTTGTTGCTCTAAGTTTTGTTGCTCTAAGCACAGCACAATCCCAGTAGACACTCCAAGTGTGACCCTCACCCTCTTCCCTCCAAGAATGGTTTCTATTGCCCAGAAGCCTTAATGCTGGGGACAAACCTTAGGCTGGAGGCCTGCAGATGACTGACAATATGCCCACAACAAAAGCTTGCCCCTTTTCATCTTATATGAAACCAGAGGATAGCAAAGCTCCACAGAAGGCAGAAGGAAGGAGGGGTCCTGGAGGTGAGCATCACTATTAAAAAGCAAGGCAGATTCCCTTCGAGACACAGAAACTCAGGGCGACTGCTCTGTTCCTCTTCCTACTGCTCACCAGCCACCACCATTCAGGAGACACGAATGATGAGACAATAGCTGCATTTCATTGGCTATGCCACAGCCACTGCTGGCATCTTTCCTCTACTTTTCTGTACCCTCTTCCATCCCAGCTGAGGGAGTTTCATGTCTGCACATCCGCAGAAATTGTAAGGAAGCAACACCCCTTTGTACATGACCTCTCCTCCTTCCCAGCCAACCCCAGAACCACCCCTTCCCCATGTTTGTTACCTTCATCTCAAAAACAGTTAAAGCAAACGTGGATGCAGTTTGTAGTGGCCATCCTCCCTCCATTTGACAACTCTGGTCACCTTTGATGCAGAAAGCCTGCATCACTGCAAGAACATGCAGTCCCAAAGTCCAAAAGGAACCAGGCATGGATTTCTAGTATAGACACTCTCTCTGAAGCCGACACGAGGTTTTACAGTCTCAGCAGATACCAAAAGCATTAATTGCTCATGCTGTTTACTGTTGTTTTTTTTTGTAAGTATTTGATCCAATGTTGGTTTGCCTTTTTCTCCTGGGAGTGGGTGGATAGTCTTTTCATTACAACACTAATAAGAAAATTTCGTATTTACTGAAAATACAATTATTTCATTTTTAAGTATCCTTTATTTCCTGCCTCCATACATTCCACAATGGGATTAGAATCTGGGAAGGCAAGGAGCATTTATGTGAAAGGGTCACGTCCTCAAAAAAAGGGGAGGGGATGAATGAAAGAGAGAGAAATCAGGTTTTGCTTTTAACTCCTCTATCTTGGATCCTGTTACTATTGTGTTAGTAAATAAAGTGGGCTGGGGCACTGGGAGGTGAAACATAGGAATCACTTACTCAGCTGGACCAAGGAGATGAAAGCATCTGACCAAGCCAAACTGGTTTGTGGTTTTTCCCCATAAAGGTTGCCACTTCAGAATGGTACCAAGTTTTTACTGGAAATTCAACATTTGTTGACCAAAATGTTTTTAGCGGTCTTCGAAACTGAAAAATCGCAAGGCAGAAGTTTTACACCTTGATGTGGTAAATTAGCAAAGAAAATGCAGAGTTGTGGAGAAAGCAGTGTAAAAAAAAAAAAAAACACAACAACAACAACAACCAAAATGACTAGAGTCGCTACAGTTTTTCCCCCAACATCAGAATGTCACATACATTGCCTGCAGTCATTCATTAGCAGAGGAACAGTTGTCTCCATTTGGTGGAGCACGTGTGCCTCGGGCCAGGCAGGAGGCATCTGCACTCTTGAGCAAGGAAGCCTGCAGTTGTGCACATCATCACCCGGCAAAGACAGCCATCTCAGAGCTCTGTCTTCAACCCAGAGGTCTAATTCAGTAGTCTCCTAAACTGCATTTTCAGACAAAGGAAAACACCATTGGCCTTCAGCTTGTTCTAAGATTAGATCTGACAAAAGGAAAGGGTAAAGAAAGTTCAAGAATTTCATTGTTCCCATTTTTCACACAGGAAAAGATGACATCTGGAAGTCAAAATGTCTCTTTTTGCAAACAAGCTTCTTTGGATCCAGCATCCCCTGAGTATCTGCCTTACAGGTATATTAAAGGGTCACTACATGGGGCGGTTCAATCCGTGAGGACACTGTCTCAGTAAAAAGAGGATGTCCCAGGCCTGGTGCCACAGCACAGGCATGTTCTTAGCATGGCATGTTTCTCCTTCATGAGACCCAGTGTTGGGAACAGTGCACTAAGATTTGCTTAGTGGTTTGCAACATATGGGCAGAGATGCAAAGTGTTGCCGATCAGTAGATGCCTGGGCCACCATTTGGCATCCTCAAGGTTAAAATTGCTGCCTGGAACTCAACACAAACCCGGAGTAAAACGTGCCTCTCCACAGACAGGCTGTGCTTCATATACTAGCCTGACTTCCCAAGTTAAAGTGCAGCTCTTGTCTAATGCATGGCAATAACCTGATGCCCATGAAAATAGTAAAGGTACTAGAAGTACAGTTTGGACACTCAGGGAAATGGCATGCTGCCTATCTACAACATACAAGAGGTCACTGCAGCTTTAGAAGCACCTAATGCTTATTTTTGCAAACATTTATGAACTTCATGAGCAAGCAAATTTCAGAACCAGCGGACCAAGAGACCATACCTACCCTGCAGGTATGGCAGGCTGCATACAGGATGAGGTGAAGCTGTCTCTAAGATCTGCAGCTTAGCACTAAGAATTTTGACCCTGTGTTGCCTTTAGAAGAAAGAAAAGATTGGATGTTGGAGGAGGGAAATAAAAGCTAAAAAACAGATTGATTCAGCACTTTTTTCACCTTCCTTGATTATCGCACGTGATCACCATCTAAAAATTATTTCCCTGAAGAATCCCAGTAAGAACAATAGCCCAGCTTCAGGCTGGCACAACAAAAGCAAAGCAAGGGGAGAACGTGCAGTCAACTACTAAGGAAGCTGGAGTGACTTTCTGTAACAGGAAGCCCTGGCCATATACAGAATAGACGTAATAAATTTACTTTAAACCATACTTCATCACATTCTCACTTTGCACATGCACTTCCCAACGACCAGCTTTATGCATTCTGTCACTGTGCACACAGGAGAAAGAACACTTTCAAATTCAAAGAAATGTTCCCCATGCCTGCTTACAGGAGGTAGCAGTGGTTCAAATGGGAAGCTGTGTACTCTTCAGCAGCAAATTGCACACAATTATATATTTTCTTAAGGCACCTTCGCGTTATTAAAGACTCTTTAAAGGAAAGAAAACTGAACACCATTTAAGTACATGGCTGCACAACTACACTACGCACTAGAACAGAAATTGATGATTCTGCTCTTTTGCTCATCCTGTACTAACCAGCACAAGAGATGCAGGAACAACATCAAAGCATCTGCAGACATTTCTCTCAATCTTCCTGATATATGCCTCCAACAAGTTCACAGAAATGCAGAAGTAACAGATCTTACAACACTTATTTACCAAAACATAATTTCTGATAGCCTTCTAGACAAAGCATTTATAACCAATATTTGGACATGTTGTCAGAAACAAAGAGACAATTTCTCTGACGCTTTCTTGGGGTTTTGCTTTTAGAAAAAAAATAGCAAACAAGTAGACATGAGATGTTCAGCTAGTGTAAGAGAAGGCAGTTCCACCAGCTGAAGACTGGGCCACATGTTTTCTCTAAAACAGACCACAGAATGTTACTTAGCACAATCAACTGCTCAAATCTAGCAGGGAAGATTAATGCTGCTGTTTGATTATAACCCCAAGAGTTTGTTCCTGAAATACAAACTTTGACTGTGAGGGAATACAGGAATATAATTAATTTTTGGCTTTGTTTTAACACTAAGGTTCCTGAAGGGGGGGAAGAGAGTGATATGTACTCATTGCACTAGAGAGAGCCTGGAACATGCCAAGTCTATTTTAGTCCCTTGCCTCATGGTACATCTCCGAGGAAAGAGGAAACTTTGGTTTAATACCAAAGCTGAACCTAGACTACAGTTCCCAAAAAAATCTTTCCTCTCCCTCTCTTGGCTCTTTTCTGAGTTTTCTCCCTCTGCCTTGGATGCCAGGTGCATCTTTTAGCTTGCTGCCCTTTTGGCTCACAAAGCACTCTCAGCCTTTAGCCTGTTGGTTGCGTCCCCTGGGATGCTTCAGCCACTCCATGCAGTGTCCCTGCCAACCTCTCCAAGGAGGATTTCTCTTTGGGGCACCCCCTCCCATGGGCCAGCACCACCAGGTTAGTCATTGCAGAGGCTGTAGCCACCTCTTCCACAGCTGGTCACCCAGCCAGGAGGGTCAAAGCTAGCCCACAAACTGCTTAAAGGTTTGCATTAGCACAGGCACAGTGAGCAGCTGCCCTGAGGAACACATGCTGTCCTTCCCATTCCCACCTCATCAAGAGCATCCAAATTCAACAGTTTTAGGTCTTGTGGACATTAGGGACCAAGTAAGCCAATAAATGCCATCATGTATGGGAGTGACATGACTGAAGGCAAGTCTGGGAGATGGTTCCCTGAAGTCCTAAGGGACAACCTGTGAATGCAGCAGTTATAAGCCAGTTTATCTGGAGGATCACCAAACAACCCCAAAGAACAATGTCCCTTAAACCTCTGCCAGCTAGCTAAAGATACTGTAACTCAATGCGACCAATTGCTCTTGTTAATGAACAGACAGATGGAATAACATGAAGGAGCACTACCTTTGAAAGTGACATCAAAACTAAACTTCTACTGGCTTCACTGGCAATTGTGCTCCTAGTAGTAACTTCACTTAAACCAATCTTGGTTATTTGTGTAGATTATTAACTATCAGATGTTACCGGCTTCCTGGAGCATGGATATCATTTTCATGCTGCCACGTGCACCTACAGAGTATTTGAGCCTACTTTAAACAAATCTGCAGCTGTAACTGAAAAAAGTATGAATTATTGGAAGTTTAGAAGAAATCTTAATTACTTCCAACCAAGGTCCAAAAGATTTAGTTAAAATACTCCTTAGAGTGTACACAGCACATTCAAGAATACTGGCTATTCTCCAAAGGTTTGTATCTGCTAAGCTTAAAAATTCATGTAAGTCTTTAAAATTAATGCTGTATAACCATGTGTATCCTCTAGAACCACAGCAATTACAATAAAAGTGCTTTAATTTGTTATCAAGTGCTTTCCATCATAACGTGACATTAAGCACCAAAGCATTTAATAATTATCCCATTACTATAATGTATTAATGATATTTCCAAATATTTATGCTAGAAGATAAGGTGGTTTTCAGTTCTCACTTCCCTTACAAACATAAATTGTTTGAGAGGTTCTTGATACAGGTCACATCCTCAGATTTCTCTGGCAGCTGTTTCTTTTTCAGACTAGAATAAGAAAAGACAACAAAAGCAAAATCTTCTCTAATTCATAGCTATGCGACAGGAAAACATCATCCCCTTTACAAAGCAAGTCCCCAGTCTTGAAGCCTTGCACAGATGCTGAACTTTGAATTCAATAGGCTTAGTCATGTGCATCAAATCAAGCATAAACTTCAGTCCCCACAGCTTCAAACTTGACCTATCCAACAAATAAACTCCAAGATACTAGCTGTATGTTTCTTCATCTGGCTTCACACATACCAGATCAAAAATGCCACACATGCATGAGAGCACTTCAACATTTTGAATACAGAACTAGCGCAGAGCAAGGAATTGCAACAAAACATCTTTCCTACAGCACCCAAAGCAAAATAGTGACTGTAACCCAAATCCTGCAGGTTTTGTTTCTGATCGGAGGAAAGGTCTACCCCACTGAGCTGAGTAGGGACAGTTTCCTCCCCATCTCTCAGGTGAGTATAAGGGAGAAAGCTTGGCACACTGTGGTTTTATCCCATTTTTATTGGTGTTAGCCAGCGACACCATGACAGGGAGAGATGTACAGACCCTTCTTCCTTCCCACAGTCTGTCTTCCCATTCATCAGCTGAGATTTCAGCTCCTCATCTCAGACCCACCCTTAGTCTGAGCCACTAGGGACAGCCTACGCCCAAATGCCTATGCCTTGGCAGAAGATGACTGGCTCAGCTCTTCTCCATTTCCATGGTACTGGTCTGATCCTAGGTAGGACTTGAGTGGATCTGTGTAGACACAGGTGCACAAACATGCTCATCAGCTTGGGACCAGAACCCTCCTGCTGCTCCAGTGCTCTGCATCAGCAGAGCTCTTGGTGCCCTCAAACCTCACCCTTTGAGAGAGGCACAGGGATGTTGTCTCACTGAGAGGAAGAACAACACTGAACTTCTTTTGTCTCCTTTCAGAGCAAAGAGCAGGCACAGGAGAGGAAAGAAAGGAAACTTTCACCTCCCTGATTATAACTCTCTGCCAGAAACCAAGAGACCCCCTCATTCACCAGCTCCTTACACTTCCAAAACAAACCAAAACAAAATACTTAAGAAAGGAAAAGGAAAGGA
Source organism: Oxyura jamaicensis (assembly GCF_011077185.1). Taxonomy (NCBI): domain Eukaryota; kingdom Metazoa; phylum Chordata; class Aves; order Anseriformes; family Anatidae; genus Oxyura; species Oxyura jamaicensis. Next base: position 815,915 of record NC_048899.1, on the reverse strand, counting down.
GACAACAGACCTCTCTTCCTAACAGTGACATTTGTCTAGGGTTTCAAGTCTAGCAACAGGTCTGAACAGTTTGTTTTAAGAACTGTGAAGACATCTGCAGTTGGTACTGCCTAGCTTTCAGGGAAGTTAATCCAAAGAGCTCTGAAGCCATTATTTTAATTTTTCTGTGCTGTTGTTTTCCTACTGGTGCACCAAATACAGCTGTGGGGTCCTCCCAGAGCTAGCTGCAGGGCTGCGCTGTCCCACCACCACTTAGAGCAAACACGTGTGCTGTCTGTGCCTGGCCAGGACGAACACACATGCGTGGCATTCCCTGCTTGCAGGGCTCACAGCCAGCACAGAAAGCCTAAGGGCAGCCCTGTTTCACCACGCAGCGAGCGATCACAGTGGCCTCCTAACCACGTGAGCTTTTATAGAGGAAGCAAGCAAGGAACCACAAAGTAACTGAAGCAGCAAGACAGTGAGATGGCTGTGAACTTTTGGGAGGCCTCACACATTGCAAAAGACATTTTTGTCGAGAAACATTGC
>NC_048899.1:795387-810387 GCF_011077185.1 Oxyura jamaicensis | reverse complement strand
AAAGCCTGGGTTTTGTCTCATGTCGCTACAGCCTTCATCGTCAATACACCTCTCAGGGTTCTCAAAACACAGCTCCAGGCCTTGAGACCAGAAATGAGGGCACCTTGTGTTGACACAGATCTAACAAGCCCACAACGACCATGTGCTAACAGCAGCAATGCCCAGGAGCCCTAGAGAGCAGCAAGCCAGCTCTGCCTTCCACCAGGTCTCCTCATGCTTAGGAAATCTCCAGTCTAGCTGGGGAAGCACAAGACACATAGAGGATACCGCACACCAGCTTATTTAAAGAACAAAGACATTTTAAGGTTAAAACACCCAGGTTTTGTTGAGTCACTTCTTGGTTTTTAGAGAAAGGGGTGAAAAATAAACTCACTTACAGTAGTTTGTTGAGGAATCTAAATCAGCCCTGGCCATTAGCCAAGTTCAGCCATGAGAGAGCACTACTCTTCCTTGCCCTTGTCTGCATGTGCTGGGGGGAGGAAAGCCAGCCTGTGTAGAAGCTCCCTGAGCCCTTGTTCTCCTTGTGAGCCGCACAGGTTCCCACCCCAGCAGCATCTGTCCCAGGGATGTTGGTGTTAGATAGCTTGAAAATCAACAGAGTAACACCTACACCTGCTCTGAGGAGCACACAGCAGCTTCTTTTCTGCTTCACTTGCCTGGAGTGCCCAGACAGAAGCAAGCCTAGCCTGTTCAGAGAGCGAATCAGATCATATGTGCACAGCTTCTCCATTTTATTTGTGGGTTCTTGTCTTCTACAGACTCACAAAAGAAAGGCTCTAGAGAGGCAGAACAAACAAAAAAAAAAACACCTTGCAAGTACTCTACACAGAACTCAAGCCACCTGCTACATGCAAAAAACCACTCCTTGATCCAACTCTCTGCCACTATTTTCTGCAAAAGCACTCCTTTTCACACCACATTTTATGAAGTTATTAGCATGTAGCTTCTCCAACCTCACCCAGAGTGCACACGAGCTCACACAAATAGAGGATTTCTCCTCTATCAAGGAAGCACAACTAAGAATGCGATGAAAACCTTTAAAAAATCTTACAAAAGAAAGCCAAAGTGCTTACCTCATGAAGAAAAATGCGTTATTTTTCTCTGCTGTGCTCCAAACACGCTACTTTCCCCTACCTCACCCACATCAGGCTAGAGGCAGCCCTCAGCGGTCAATTTAAAAGCTCCCAGGTGCTAAAATGATAAGCAGAGAAGTATTATGGGTATGCTGGAGTGGCAAACCCTGCAGTAGAGGGGAGGGTTTACCTCAGACAGGGTCCCAGAGGAGGTGAAATGCTTCAAGCAAACTGAGGTCTACCAAAAAGCCCTACCAGCTTGAAATTCTTTATTTTTCTTATGCAAACTTTTAGAAGTCTTAAGCCACCAATGATATGCTTGTATTCTCTCTGTCAGCTGATTAATACATTTGGGGTATTTCTGTATTTGACCTTCATTTTCCCCAAGTCATTGTCTGGAATACCCATTTACCACCAGCCGCACAGCTTGGTACAGTCATCTTCAGAACAGATCCCAGATCAGCATCCTGGGCACGTTCTGTGTGTGTCTGCTTGTGTGAAAAGAAGTCTTACCTTTACTTCCTTTTGAGGGGATGAATTATTATTATTATTTTATTTTTTAACTTTTCAAATGCTGTTTATGGAGGGCAGGGTGGAGGAAACATTTGCTTTTGCTTCAAGTTAGAACTTGCCTTCTGTTATGTTTCCAGATGCTGGAAGCAAGTTACAGAATAACAGTATTTTTCAGTTTACAACAAAAAGCTAACAGACAAATAATAAGGTAACAAACAAACAAAACCAAAACAAAATAACATTATCAACAAAAAACTACTTCAATCTTAATCTACTTTATTTGTATAAATCTACATTCTTGACAAAATTGAGAGGTTTTGTTTAAAAAGCTGTTCTACCTGCTCTAGTTTCTAAGCTATTGTATGGCCAGCAGTTTGAAAAGATGTGAAAAAAATGCACTTTCTGAAACAAAGAACGATAATAAAGAAAGTACACTGCTAGGTTACAGACGTTTTGAACAGCTGATGATAAGAAAGTCTTTCTTGAGACTTCTATTGCCTTGTTCTGGCTCCATGGGGCAGGACAGGTGAAAGAGTATCAGCTGTGCATGAGAAGGCTTTTGTTCTTTGAACTCTACCCAGGAGGTTTTGGGTTGTGCTAGTGAAGGCTTCAGACTAAGCTGTATCCCAGGGCTTTTCTGCAGGGCAGGTGAGCAGGAATGTTGGCTTATCATTCACCTCTTTTTAGCTCAAATTGAAGCTACACATGTGTCTGGGTATCTGAGACAAGAACATGTAACAGCATTTTTACTAGCACTGACTAGCTCTCAGAGCAGCTAGGCACAGCAGCAGCCCCCATCACATCTTCCTCAACCTCCTATAGAAGTAGCTCAGAGGTGGAAGGAGAGACCTAACCCAGTGAGGTTCACCAAGTAACAGCCAGATTTCACAGTGGCTATCACATCCTTTGCCTATTCCATCTGCCCATAATATGAACTCTGGTTTTAGTAGCTGCATATTAAGCCCAGACACAAATTGTTTAGATCATTCATATGGAAATGGAATAATAATAGCCTCGCTTTGAACTTTTGTGCTCACACAAGCATTTTTCACCAGAAGCTTTCAAAATCAGTAGGCCTCCCCTTATACATACATATTCCTTATAAATAGTCCTGTTCCTATTACTCCCTGAAACTGAATCCACTTTCTTATGTAGGACAGAATAGTTTCAGCTATGGAGTTCCCAGTCTAAATATACAAATTAGACAAATCAAGATAGGAGACCAGAAAAGAAAGGTGAAACATCTTGCTAGAGATCTTGATGAGACAAAACCACTTCCACTCTCAGGCCCCACCACCCTTTGCTGGATCATGCTATCTTGAACTGCTTTACTTGCTCCAGATAGTTTTAATTAAACTTCATTGAACTGGAAGATGATTCTTCTGGGCCCCTCACATTCATCTGAGCAGGCTTTATGGCCTTTTGAAATGGTTTTGTTCCTTTATTTGGTTTAAAAACAACAGAAATGGTTCTTCAAAGGTGGAACTCATACCTGGCCAGAAGGAGGTACAGGTACTTCTGCTTCTAATGGACTATTTTGACTCTTTAACGCTGTCTTATAGCAGACACAAAATCACTTGCTCCCTTAGGTATCTTTACACCATTGTTTAGATCGTGATGGCAACAGAATTAGGGTTTAGTCTAATTCTGAAACTGAGAAACAGTGTTTGCTAGAGTGTTCTTCAGTTCAGAGAAACAACTTGGTCCCATGCCACAGAAGGTAGACAGGATAGAAATTCATTTTCCTTAGAGCAAAGTGTTCAGCCATACAATATGCACAAGATCTGAATTACATGATGACCTGTGTCCATTTTCAGTGGAGAGCAGTATGGCATCCCCCTTAATGCTGTGTGGTTATTACTTTAATTTATACAAATGACAAATATCTTGAAAAGTAGAATAGCAAATGATTTTCATAGCTCATCTTCCAGAAAATATGTATATATGCATATATATATATATTTTAGGACAACTAAAATATTTGAGAACTTAGGCAATTTGAGCAGTTTGTCAAAAAGTGAGAAAACTGCAGTGAATGCCAAAAGTTTCCAGTTTTTAGTTTTGAAGCAGTATTTTCCTTTGAAATAAACTAACTAAAGAGGGTCAAATGCAAGAAAATCCTAGAACAGTGGGCATGGAAGATTCCTTATGACTGAATTATCTGAGCTTGATCCGAACAAAATCCACTCTGAGACACTTAGGGTAGTTTGCAGTGTGCCCAGTATGATGGACTTGTGGGATCTGGCTCACACACTGTTGTAATGCTCTCTGCTGCATGCTGAGGATGGGTGCCCTCCCTTCCCAGAGGCCACAGCTGCCCCAGCTCCCTGTAGACATGCTGGTGGCACAGAGCAGATGTAACACTTGCCTTGAAGCTCCAGAGTGAGCCAGAAGAGCCCATCTCAGAGGCTGGCGGTTTCTGCTGTGAGAAGAAATGTATGCTTTTTTATTGGCCATACTGCTCCCTCCAGCCTCCTGAAATGGTTTGAGACCTTTTTATCTGTTGTTATGGCCACAGGACACAGCAGCAGGTCAGAGAAGGAAACCTGAAAACCTGTCAGCCTCCTCAGTGCAGTCACTCCTCTGGCCCTCCAGGCCTTGCTCACAAACCCATTTGAGCCAGGAAGGCCCCTGTGGGCTCCAGGGGGCTCTGGGGCTGGTTGAGGCCAGATGCAGCAACTCAGCTTTCTGTCCAGGCACTGGAGCAGCGAGAGAGAAAAATGAGTGGGAAATTGAATTTCCTCTGCTGAAAGATTAAAAAAATAATTCCTCAGGAATTCCTCAAAAAAATAATTCAGGACAGAAACTGTTAAAAAATTACTTCCCCGTCTCTCCTCCCCCACCCCACCCCACCCCCCTTCATAAGAGGGGAAATATGGAGGGAGCAGTAAAAAATGTTTAATTTTAAATGATGCCAAATGAATTTTTCAGCTTGTCATGCAGGCTGTGAGCCAGTCCAGGATGACAGTGACCCAGGCCAAGGTGAACAGACTGCCAAGGGCCACTGACAGAGGCAGGAGAAAAGCCACTTCCAAACATCGCTTCCCAGCACGCTGTCAGGAACAGCTCCGTCTACAAGCACAGCTAACTCCTCTCAAGAGCTGGCAGAACTGAAGAAGTCCCACAAAGTGTTTTGGATCTGTCAAATCAGCCATTACCAAAGAAAAAATATGATGTGCTGGGTAATTTTTCCCCAACTCTAGCTGCATGATATAGTTAGTCAGACAGAGGGGTGGTCATTATTACCATGGGAAATTATTTTCGCCATATTACACAGGAAATACAGTTCAAACTAGTAGGATGAGCTCTGGAGATTTCTGTCCCGCACACTGTTATACACCTGGAGTGCTAAAACATGAATACTTGAGCAGTGGGATAACACCAATTCCTGTAGAGAGAATGTGGGCACAGATCCCACAAGTTATGCCTGAAGAAGAGCTGATTAAGGATGCCAAGTTTTGTCCATGTGTAAATTTACAGTTGGTGGCATTTCCACTGTAAGTGCCATTGTCAAGATTTTAGGATTGGATTGCAAAAAAAAAAAAAATGCATTTGACTGAAACTTGCCATTCAACTTCTCATCATCGGAGTAAAATACCATACTGTACCAAGAATGAAAAGAGAGAGAGAGAGAGAGAAAACAACAACATTTAGCAGGTTTTAAAATTATGCAGATATTTTTAATGGCTTGGAGTATTCAGACACTCACTCATATGTCAGAAAACAGATTTGATTTATAGGAATGACATTTTGCAGAGCAATTAATCCATACTATGTTCTAATCATGTTTGGTACTAGGAGAGGAAAAAAAAAGTCAAACTTAGGTTTAAAGCTGACTGTGCCAGGAATTATTTTCAAAGAAGGCTCAGAAGGGTTTTTAGTAAGCTCAAGGACAAAATCTGGTCTTTTATTCCTTCCCTACTCCACCACCCACCATGAGAATGAAGATTGCATCCCATTTTCTAGTTGAAACTCAACAATTCAATCTTCTTGTCTCCACTGGGAGTGAAACGGGAGCCTGGACCTCTTTGGTTGCTAAGCAGAAAAAAACGCTTTCCCACGTTATTCCTCAACCTCAATGAGACTGTCTAAATGAAATCTAAGGAGGGAAACTATGGAAAGTTCCTCAAAAAAAATCAGGGTTTCATCAGGCAGAGCAGGGATTTGCCTTTGTGTGACTGCCCTTTGGTCTGATTTGAGGCAGAGCTCTTGTTTTTACTAGAATGAAACTTCCACTTGTCTCCATTTTGTCCCCACGTTTTCCATCTCAGAAATGTTTCCTGAGATGGCAATGTACAGTTTCTCATCTGGCACTGCTTAGATCTTCACTGCCAGAGCATTTACAGTTGACTACAGGGGCTTCTCATGCCCAGAGCAAGGCCACTGCTCAGGTACCTGTGGCAGCTTGCATTATGGCAGAGGCCCAGGACCAAGGCTGCAGCTTCCCTCATGTGGACTGAGTGGGATCTTCTTGTTTCAGGCTCTGGGACCCTGTGTCCCTGAGAGGGGTGTTCTGCTGAGACCTGACACACTTACTCACTGCTCACTTGGCCAGCAGATCTTCTGAGCCGTCCGTGCTCCTCTCAGTATCCCCATGGCTGCTGACACCTTCCTTTTGCTGGGCTGGTTTTGTACGAGCATTGCCTCTGTTGCCTTTATTCCCATCCCTGACATTGATTTCTGCAGGGAGGAAGAACAACCTTGTGTTTATCATCCAGCTTGACAGACATGACCATTAAGAAAAGCTTCTCTGACAAATCCATTAGAGACTACAAGAGCAAGCACTACGTGGTAGCTTTTCACTTACAGACTTTGCAGAAGATGCGAGTTAGCTCATGCAGTGACTGCACCATGTCTAACACAACGCTAGTGCCAGTTTTGCCAGAAGAAATCTTTGCTAGAGCCTATTTTGTCTCAAATCTCTCAGAATTAAAGCTGTCAGCTGTTCCACAAAATACCAACACTAGACACGTAGCTGAGTTTGTACCACAGACTGCTCACCACTAGTGGCTGGGCATTCACCAACAAATGAAAATAAATCTACACTTCATGTGATTATTCTGTTCTTCTTGGTTGGTTGGTGTTTGGAATTCTTATTTTAAAAAACATACCTCCTCTTTCCACTAACTCTATTACCTCTTCTTCATATCCCAACTCCTGCTTAATTCATTCACAGATGAAAACATTCCTCTACACTCCTTCCAGAATAGCTTTAAAAAGCCATGGTTACACTTTTAAGGCAAATAAATAATTATTTCAGCAGACTGGTTTTAACACCTGCTACGAAGATTGCAAAAACACTCACATTCTACCTATAACTCAATTTTCTCACACTCATAACTCAGAAAATATTTGCCTCTGGGTTTAATAGCTTCCATATTCTTTTCTGTCTGAAGATGTATCGTTAAATATTATTACTACTGGAGGTATGTTTGGGCAACATCTTTCACCTGTATTTGAATTAAAGGGAGGGAGAAGAAAAATTTTGACCAGATGCACTATTTTTGGAGGATGACTACAAAAAAACAGCTGACCTAAGCTAGCTTCTGCTGAAAATTATACCTCTAGGAAAGAGGAAGGTAGGAGAGAAAAGTTCAGAGACACTGAGCAGTGACTTTGGGGCCTGCTGTAGGAGCCACGGACTCCTGCAGCAGCCAAGCAAGGCCTCAGCCCCCCATGGGTTTGCTCTCCCCCGAGCCAGCCATCCCAGCCCACTGAGTGTGTGGGGCAGCCTGTGCAGGGGGAGCGTGCTGCCCTCAGGGAAAGGGGAGATACCCCAGCACCCATCAAACAATTAAAATACAGTACAGTAAAACATCAATGTTAGGAACTGGAGGAAAAAAACAGAGGTAAAGACGTTGATTTTGTGACTTCTTCTGCCCATAAATATGCCAGCAGTCCACAATGGCTTCTGCTCAGTGGCACGTACAGAGCTGGGCCACAAATGCTGCTCTTGCAGCACAAGCTACAGAGACGCGGTGAAGCCAAGTGGAGCAGTAAGCGAGGAACCTTTCCACTCCTGGTTCCCACTTTAAACTCGGTACTACTGCTCATTTCCTCAGAGCAGCTCTGTGAAGACAAAACCTCCTACCTGGAGGGACTGCCATGGGAGTCAGTGGAGTCTGCCTCAAAACCCATGCATGAAATCGCTCACTGCCATAGCTGAGAGACTCCTACATCTTGCCATGATGAATTCATCCTGTGCTGCCTCACCCCTGCTGGGCAGCAGGGAAGCAGTGACAGGACAGGCACCAAGGCTCGCTCGCTCCCAGGGCTGCCCAAGCTCTGCCCCACACCAGGAGCACCCACGCAAGCACCCTGAAGCTGCATGCCTTGGGTCACAAGCTGGCTGGACTGCCCTGGAGCAGGGCCGCAGTCTCCCTGGTGCAAAGACTGATGGTTTGTGTTCAGGCTTTCTGCTGGAAAAAACTCCTGCCTGTCCAGCTGTTGTTCCCTGAGTGCCAGGGGCAGCCCCGCGCTCACTTTGCCCCTTCCCCATAGCCAGCCCTCATTTGAGCACCGACTCCGTACGGTGCTGCGAGCTGCTCCACTTTTGCTACGCGAAGCCAGCTGGTGGATGGGTTACCCAAGGCATGAATTCACAGATCACTTACAGTGCAAACAGTCTGACAAAAAAAAAAAAAAAAAGCCATAAAACAAAAATAGGGAAAAATATCCAAATGTAGCGTTGCAGGCGGAGTATCTCAGGCTATTGCCCTCCCACACAAGTTACTCAGCTGAATCTGGAGCAGATAAAGACCCCAAACCTCACATCCTTCCACATGCAAGTATCTTGAGGTCTGATCCAGTGCTCAGCTGAGTCAAGAGAAAGACTTCTGTTTGCTTCATTAGGCCACAGTAAGTATGCTTCTGCCTGAACTTGGAATCTGATTTATGCATTTTCACATCTAATGTGATATTTTGCTATGAAAACTTTCAATTATACCTGCCTGAAATCTCCTAGATTTGATAGTAATTGGTGCTTTTTCCTTGCACTGACAGACAGCATCTGAGTAGTCATTAACTCTCACAGAAATACACAAACTGGTAAGTGTTGCAAGTTTGATGTTACAACTGCTCGCTGTCACCTTGGTATCTGCTGCTGCCAGTTATTCCCTCCACAAACTCTTTGTCAGAGCGCTTACGTTTTTGCTGGAGAGCTTTCAAGTTCTCTTTGCGAGTTGAAATCCACATCACACACACAGGCATGCACACACTCTGCTTTAAATATCATAAACAAATGATACCACAAGCCTTCTCAAAGCATCTTAAAGAGCTCTTTTCTTCCACAGGATAACGTATGTGGATTTTTCTGAGGAAGCCTTACATGTTGATTTTAATATATATATTTTTTAATAATAGGAAATAGGTGTTTCCTCCTCGGTGCCTGAATTTTGAAGTCTGGAGTGTGGATTCTTCAATAGATGTGGCAGCATGTGGGTATTCTCTCCCATTTTAGAACTGAAGTTGCTATAACAACCCACAGCATCTGCTCAATCCAGTACCTAAGTGTCTTTAAGTGTCTTTTTTTTTTTTTTTTTTTTTTTTTTTTTCCCTTCCTTTCCTTTTGGGTCTCCTATTCTTCTGAAGTCAAGTGCTTTGCTTTGGTTTTTATTTAAGGAGCTAGCTTATGCTCTGTTGTCTATATGCAGAGTAACATGAAAAAAGACAAAACCTGTGCTGAAAAGATCACAAGTTTTAGAGAGTATCTGGCCGAGTGGGATGAGTTCTGTGCTCAGCCCAGTTCCTGACAAAGTAAAGATTCACCAGTTTTGTGACATGAACTTGAAATTAGGTGCTACAGCAGATGACAGTGTGGGTTTCTCTGATGAATGATGGACAAATGATGGACACTATCAGGAAGCCGCTGACAGAACAAGAGCCAAGAGATGGACAATCTGGTCTTGCCTCTAACTGGCTTTGTATAATTATTTTGTTTCCTACTTATTAACCGCTTTCCTCTCCACTTTTTAATCTCTGATTTTTAATGAAATTGATTTTTTTTTTTCCAGACAGGAAAAAACAAGAGACAGAACATTTTTCAGTCGTGCCAGAACAGCAATGCTACACGGGCATTGTGGTTTGGATCTCCCACCCTCCTCTGTGGGTTAGCTGCCCATGTTTCTTGCTTCACCATACAGGACTCCTTGTGAAAGAGGAGCTGTCATGGCTGGAGACCCTGGCTGCAGTGCATCATGGAAAGTGCAGACCACCTACTAGGTCCTACATATAGAGGAGAATGGAAATGCAGCTGTGGATCCCAGGAAGTAGACAGGATGCTGGCTTTAATGGAAATATTTCTGGTTTAGGATAAAATATTTTATCTGAGTTTTAAAAAACACTTAGTATTTTCTATCCATGTAAGTCACTTTCATTAAAATTTGCTTCCACAAAAGCATTTGGATTTTCTTATCGGCTTGGCTCTGAAATGCTGCTACAATCAGCAGATAATGGTGCTGGGCATAGGTGGGTTTGTCTAGGCCCCGTCATAACAGCTTGTCAGAAACCAGGAAGGGAGATGACATTTCTTGGAGGCTTCAGGTCACGCATACTTAATCCCTCAGAAGGGATGGAGCAACGTTCCTGATAATGTGCAGAGCAACCGACTCTGCCATTTGCAGGTATGCACACAGATAACTTGTAAATAACTGAGGATCCAGCTGCCCTGTCCTGACCCAAACACACCTCTGAATTCTCTGCAGCAATACACTGCTGAGGGACATGCCCAGAGCTACAGAACAGGCTCGCCACGGGTAGGATTTGCAGGCTTCTTGCTGCCATGTAAGCTCTGCAGGAAGGTGGCACTGTGAAGCCAAGCTCCTTGTTGCCTCATGCAGCTGCCCCTGCCTGCAAGCAAACTCTCTAGCAAAGACAGTGCATACAGCTAATGAGAGACATGGGTCATGGGCACAGCTAGAGCATGTACCATGTCTCTTCAGCCTTTACCACCCCCTGACATTCAATACACCAGATATTCAAGGCAAGAGTCCACAGGGAGCAGCAGACACAACAGCGAGGAGGGCTGAGCCATGCGGATGGAAGATGGTCGTTCTGGGAGCAGAAGGAACAGTCTTGGGGAACAGGAGATGGCTCAGAGCCATCCCAGGGACTGGGAACATGGAAAGCCTCCAGAGAGGTCTGTCATCCTCCCAGCTCTCCCTTCTCTTTTGCCGCCACTAGACTTAACCTTTGTATTTCCCTGCACCTGGATACAGAGCAGTATCTGGATCTACTGTGGAGAGCCAGACATTGGCTAGGTGTCCTTCACCTCATATATGGACTTTCAGGGCCAACTGTAAGTAATCCGGTGCCATGAAAGCTCCCATGAGGGACAAGCAACCTGGTTTCCCATTTGTCTCAGGAAGCACAAGATAATTTTCTCTGAAATCACACCTTTCTCCTTCAAAGCTTCTGTGTATATTTGGTAACTTTTACATATGTCATTTCTGTACGACAGCCACAGCTCCCACCTGGAGTTTTGCAACATTGTCCACATGTTACCTTTCCTGAAGGATATAAATGTGTTACTGATACTATTTTCGTACTACAGAGAGAAAGTGAGAGGAAAAGAAAGCAGAAGGAATGAAGTTGCATGCCAACTGTGGCTCACCTTGTGCTGCAGAAAGGCAATGCAGAAGATCCTCCTTTCCCTCTTACTTTGCAAACACACAGAGACAGGGTCTCTCTCCCCAGGCACAGGGTCAAACACCACCCTGAGCCAGCAACCTTGCTGCTGCCTTCCGAGGAGCATGCACTGTCCCTCCTTGCCTCCAGCAGGTAATGGTGGCCTCTGAGACTAGGCAGCTATGGTGCGGTGACTCTCGGGCAACAGAGGACCAGTCTTGTTCTGCCTCTTCACCGCTCATGCCATAGCCCCTCAGTGTTCTGCTGTGAGGTAGGCACACTGCACTTCCTCCACAGGTAGGGACAAACGCTGTGGGTTGGTGTTGTTTTCTCCCCACCCGCACTCCCTGAGGGTGCTCAGAAGCGGCGCTCTGTGGGGCTGAGGGTGCTGCGGGGACAGGAGCACGGAACCAGCAAGGGACGAGCAGTGAGCAGGCTTTGGTCAACAATGGCCTTCATGCTGACAGTGCCTCGGTTCTTTCCCATAGTCTGAAGGCAGCAGCCATGTGGGTCCCCTCATCATGTCTCCATCCCTGTGGAAGTATGGAAGCACAAAAGCAGTTATAGCTACTGCAGAGATCATGCAAACTGAAGTAAAAGTGGGCAGGGGGACTCCAGGGAAGATTTCAGTGTTCAGATAGGGGTCATACTTAAGAGCCTGTACAGTGTGAGAGGCCCAGATCAACAGAACTGGACTAAGAAGCAAAACCACCTCCTGCATGCATACACATGGCTCTGTTACAGGACAATGATACCCTTTTAATCTCCTTCAGCTTTCCCTGCATTGCTCTAAATCAGCACAGGTTAGCCTTGCAGTGCTGATTTACAACAGCTGAGAACCTGGTGTTCAGTATAGAGAACATGTGATAAACCATTACACCATTACCCTAATTAAAGAACCTTACCAAGCCATTAGCCCATTAAGCCATTCCCAAAGACTGGTTATCGGAATCTCAAGATTCCTGTCCATCAAGACAGGTTCCTATCTAGTGGAAAACACAGGCACACACTAGTTGCTAGTGTGATGAAAAGATCATATCTGAATATTTTAAGTGGACAAATCTATTTATCTTTGCTTTACCAAGAGCTTTTCTTACTGATTTGGGCAGGAAAGAGGCCCTGTAGGCACCCATTCATTCAGCACCTTTTTCTAAAACCCAGGATTAACTGGATGCTACTCTGAAACCCGAGCAGGAGAAAATATAGCTACAGTCAGATTTTATTATTACCAATGCTCTGATTAAAGTAACACGATCTGACCCAGAGCTTTAATTTCTAGGTAGAGGTCATAAACAGATTAAATATGAAGATATCTTTCATCGTAGACATGGCATTCGTGTTCTGCCATGGTTTGAGGCCTGACAAGTCTATCAATTTCCTGGTCGCATCTCTGCATTGATATTTAGAAATCAAACCTCTAAAATGACAGTTGTCTTCTTTGTATTGTGGTGACCTAAAATCCTGGTAACAAATGTCCTGATCAGTACAGCTGTTCTTTAAATAAGGATCCAGAATGGGGGATCAGTCCCACTGGAGATTTTGGGAGGTCACACTGGGTGCAGGGGAAAGCATTATGTCCCATGATTAGGCAGAATTACAAACACACTTACACACCGGGTACCATTTCTAGCTCTTTGTAGTAGGGTTCAGTGCCATTACAGCCTGGACTCCTCCATATGTGTAATCAGCACCGACAGCTTGTTAAGTAATTCTTCTGCAACCCAGCAAGGAGAACATAAGAGATTGCCTGTGCTCCTTGGGCAGGCTGGGACCAAACGCAGACCAAGAGATGTTTAAAAGTATTTTCATTAGGCAGCATTTCCAGCTGTACCACTGACACTGTTCAAAATGGAAAGCAATTCTCTTCCTGGCACCATTTCAGAAGATTTAAAATGCATCATTCTAATTACTGCCTGACGAATAATCCTGGAATGCTAGCTGGGAAGTTTGCAGTGCAGACAACAGATATATTATCACCATGCTGGTATATTGAACTTTTTATGATGTCTAGTATCTCGAGGTTATAAATGAGTGAAAGCATCCTTTGCCACTGATGGAGATACAGCCCTCTAGCACGCAAGCTGAAGGTTCAAATATCAGTGTGCCCCAGCTACAGGCCCAAGGTCATTTTTGTGCTCAGTCAGTCTAGAACATTTGCCAAATCTGTCTTCTGATTACCCCCGATCATTTTAGATGATGATTTCATTGAGTCTTTCCAGAAATTCATAGAACTTCTCCAGATTACATTACTCCTTGCAGTGCTGTGTTACAGTGATTGCCTGATCAGGCAGAGTCTGAGGTCAGAGGTCTCCTTTATCAAGGCCACACATAGATCCGTATCTGCTTCTAGCAATTCATACTCCTTCAGAGGTCTGATTAATTCCTTCTTTTCGCCTCCGCAAGCTCCTGGCAGTGCCTGGGATCTCCCTGTTCCCAAACGCCACCAAGAACTTCATCCTCTTCACATCACAGCCTTGCTTTGGCAGTCCAGGGGCCACAGAGCCTTCAGCGGGCTGTGGGCATGAATACTTTGGCTGGTGTTTGAGGGACAGAGCTCCCGTGCCAGCTTTCCCGAGCATCGCCTGTCACTCATATGAGGTGCATTCAACACGCAGAGCTGGTTTAACGCCAAATCCTGAGTGAGGCCAAGGGAACAAGTGTGACTCACGTGTCAAGAGATCAAAAGAGAAGTTTCAAGTGGGACGAGCAGCGATTAGGAGAGGTAAGGACGAAAGAAGATGTTTAAGTCCCTGTTGTCCCACAAAGCAGATGCCTAATACAAGCACGAACCGAATACCAGCACTGAAAATTGTACCATCTGTAAACACCTCTGGCAGTGCTTGCTTATCACCCAGGCAGCAATGTGGGCTGATTTCATGGTATTCAATAAACTTAAGCTCCCCCTTCTCTCTTTATTTTTTTTTCTTTTAAGAAACAGCTATTTGACATAAACATCTTTGTTTGGCATATCACTAAGAGATCTGCTGCTAATTATAATGCTGAACCCAGATGCTGGTGGAGGAAATTAATCTACGTCCTGCGTAGCTTGTTGGGCTTGTTTTAGTAGGTTTGCCAAATATTTAGTGAAACCCTCATATGACTTTTATTATCTGGAGATAGATATTAAAGGGCCAAATACTGTTCTCATTCTCACTGGTGTAAATCTAGACAGCTCCATGGAGGGAAATAAATATAGTTACATTACTATGGATTTACATGACGTTAAGTCGAGATTTACAGTACTGTAAATCCTCGAGAGGGGAACTAGGAAGCTAAACCACAAATATTTTATCATCTAAACCTGGTCTCTTAACAGCTGAAAAAGTTTCAGTCCTGAGCAAAATGCCAGTATTCAACATTTAGTTTGCTACACTGAAATATAGAACTCACTTTTTTTTTCTTTTCAAGTTGGCCTACACTTGTGGAATAAGTGACATTGAAACAACTCTGTTCAAAAAGACAAAAGTGTTTCATTACAAAACAGTTCAAGCTCTGAGCTGTCCCTGTGGCCAAAGAGCCTCATTTTCCTCTCCGCTCTACCTGCAACTCCCACAGCACCCCAGAACACACCAGCAGCGGGGGAAGGCCACCTGCAGGGAAGCTGTCTGCACAGAAAGGGTGAGCCAGGGTGAACGCTGGTCTCATGGACCTGAAGTCCCAGGAGTAACAGGTGAGCTCACCTGGGCCCAAGAGATGCTCCCGCTCCCCCAAAGCAAAGTGTTGCAGTAGGAAAAACGTTCCAACCAACCAAAGAAAACACATGTTCTGGCTGCAGAAAAATCAACTTCTT
>NC_048899.1:749258-795287 GCF_011077185.1 Oxyura jamaicensis | reverse complement strand
AAAAAAAAAAAAAAAAAAAAAAAAAAAAAAAGAGCAAACCTTTAAACCAAATATCCCCAACGTCAATGTTCCCCAAACTGAAACAAATCTATGTTGTGAAAAGTGTATTCTCCATGAGAAACAAAACTGACAGAAAATTTCCCACCCTGCTCTCAGACAAGAGCTGAGTAAGCCAGAAGAGCATCCCTGTATGCCAGATGACATTTAAGGCAGCAGTATCGTTTGAGCAATGCAGACCCAAGGACAGGAGATTTCCTAGGGAAAAAAAAAAAAAAAAAAAAAAAAAAATCCTGCTGAGAGATGATAACCTGTGGTACGATGATGGGTTATTAACCCCAGCTGGTCATCATTGGTAGCAAAAGCCATAGCCCTCAACTGGGATGGTGACTATAGGAAGAAAACAGGCATTTATAAAGTAATAATATAAATTTGTAATTTAAATAGACAATGTGGCATTTACAGTGCACCATTTAATTGTATTTACCCTGCTGGAAATTTACTTTTTAGAGAAGTCCCATGTCCTGTGATTACGAGTGTAAAACCACCTCCTGCTATAAGAAGCGGAGGGAAGGGATCTTTGCGGCAAGTCCTGTCACTAAAAAAAAAGATTTCCATTTTGTGGAACAGGCTGCGGAGCCCAACTCACAAGTTAAGAGATCCTTAGGGATCCATGTAGATCAAAGTAAGTTACATGAGCCTGAGGCTAGCTGTACGAACTGAGCAAAGTCCAGTTCTCAGCCTGACAGTAATTGGGACAGACTTGAGGCAAACCAAGTTCCCCATACCCTGGTCTGCACGATGCTTGGGAGTCCTCCGTGCTTTTTTCCTGCCCGAGCAGAGTAAGGAGCAGAAGAGCGAGTTCTTGTTCGAGGGGATCCTCTTGTACTGCAGGCTGCAAGGCACTGCCACCAAATAAATCTCTTCAGCACATTTATTGTCTCTCTTACATCCTTTTGCTCTGCTATTCTCTGTGGAGCTGTTTGCCACCTGCATTTGCTCTGCATTTTGCCCACACTACATAGGTTTAACTTTCAAGTGTCTTTTCCAAGCCAGGAGGGGCAAAAGTGATTTGCTACATTAGCAGGCAGGTTAAGTATCCTTCCATGCAGCAGCAAATGCTTATCCTTTCTGACAGACGCGTCTGAACAGCAGAGGGTACGTTCACCTTTGATGCGGGTTTGGAGAGCTCCAGTGCTTTGTGTACTCTTCTGGGCTAAAGCAAGTACAACATAATTTGCCTGTCTGCAGCATGGTTCCAACTCAAGTTAGAATTTGGCAAACCAAAACAATGCTAATAAAGCATGTGTGAAGGAAAACTGAATATTCATGATTTGCATGGCAGTATCCCCTACACTCCTTTGGACGTTACAGTGAAAATGGGACCTTAGACTTGCATCACTCCACTAAAAGCCCTGCTACACATCGCCGTTCCCCAGTATCAGGCCAGAGTATGTTGTTACCTACATCGACCTGTCCATCTGGAGCTGCCCGATGGGCTTCTGAGTGCTAGCAAAGCAGGCGAGCGGGGCCTTCTTCAGAGGAAGAGGAAGAGCAGGCCAAGCCAGCCCAGGAAGAGCAGCCTCTTCCCGCTTCAGCTGCCTGGGGATGGAGGAACAATGGGGAAACCCTGCTCAGCTTCCCCCCCAATGAGAAAGGATGTCAGGCACCTGGCTGCCACACTGGGTGACAGACCAAGTAAATATACCTAATACTTAAAATATACAGGGAGAGCAGTCAGGAGAGCTGGAAAACCACCACAAACACTGCTACCTTACTGCTCACTCTCTTGGGTACTGGGATGGCGTTGGACATGCTCATGGAACCAGGACAACTGAAAAGAACTGGAGACAAATGCCAACACATTTCATCTCAATTGAAGGGCCCCAGAGCTCTGCTTTACCTGACAGCTCCCTGGCACTCACCTGCGGGTGCCTTAGCTGCTGCAGCAGGCAGGGGCTGGGGTCTCCAGCCCCATCCCCCCACCCAGGGCCTGCAGGGCTGCCCACGGGGTGTGACACGCAGCCCAGCCAGAACCCCCCTTAACACAAACAGAGCAGGGTACAGAGCATCTGACCCAAAACAACTCCATCTGATCAGTCAGCTAGATTTAGGGTGAATCAAGCCAAAAATAACAGTTTCCGTTTCCTTGGACAAACCAAGTCAGAAATTATGGCCATAGTGATCTGAAACATGGAGATATTTCTCATGATAAACTTGTAAAATTCAGGCAAAGTCAACATTTCTTCCTTTTGGCAGAAATTACATTTACCATCGTAAAAGTCTTGTGAGTGGAAGATTTCCAGCAGGCATTTTTTACCAAACAGACGCACTTACCAAAGACTATTTTAACGTAATTTTCCGATTTTCCAAGCTGTGGCAGAGACCTTTTTAAATTTTTGCCCATCTGACTAACAACTGCCTTTATAAACTAGGCAAAAATATTTCCTAGATACTGTACATACCACATCTGACAAATGGCACAACTTACAGAAAGGGAAACAAAACTGCATCCTGCTGAAATTCTTGCAAAATTGTGATAAAACATCAAAATTTGGCCCTGGTTGTGGAAAATACCCCCATTTAAGAGACCCTGAAGCACATGCACATCTGACTGTACAGCAATGGGAAATAAGCACACGTTCAAAGTACTAGATTGAAAGCTGATCTGAAGAACTTCATTTAAAAAAAAGAAAAAAAGAAAAAAAAAAGAAAATGGTTTGCTCACCAGTTCTGTCTGAGTAAGGTTTGCTCTATCTGAGAGAGCCCAAGCAGCTTCCTGAGTGCATTAGTGCATCAAAGGGTGCAGAAAACCATCGTGGTGCTTTGCCTGTGCCCCAATATTCTGAACAATCACAAATGGAAGCAGGGTATAGAGGCTACACTTTACAAACCAGTCCAGCTCCCAGTCTGGAAGGAGAGGCAGATTTGGAGACTGTACAACTTCTTTCTAAATTGCAACAGGATTTCTAGAATCCCAGAAATCACAGCAGAAATGTGGTTGCCCTACATTTGAGGAACCAACTTCAGGTGGGCAACCTGCTCTGACAGATTTTGCATTACCACGCCAAACTGTACTTGCTAACACTTCACATCAAAGCGCAGGTGCACGCATACATGTGCAAGTGGCAAACCAGGACTCTGAGCCCTGATCCAGTTGGAGCAGGATCCAAGGAAGCATGGGACACTGCCAGGGTTCGAACATGAGGCTTGGCTCCGGAAAGCATGGGAACCACTAGACGACACACTTCTTTGGCACAGGTGAAGCCCAACCCCAGAGATCTGGAAGACAACCAAGTACCGAGAAGCCACTGCAGCCGGCGTTCAGAGCTTCACACAAGCGTCCTCCCGTAACCTTCTTGCTTTACAACCATTTGCACAGCGAAACAGCAGTAGCAAACTGCAATCTGAAGAAGAGTAAAATTTTCAGACATCAGTGGGACGTGCAGCCCTGCTGAATAGTTCTTTGTAAAAGTAAATGTCGTCAGATTATCTTGTGGCATACTTCTGATTGTCACCCAGGCCGCAGTGACTGCTACCAGTTTAGTAAGCTAATAGAACTGAAATGTTAACTAAGAGTATTGATAGTGCCCTGTATCTAGTCCATTATAATCTCTGCCTAGAGATTGTGGAGTTCATAATAGCTAGCAATAAAATATTTTTGTCCATAAAGGAGGAAGATAATCACTACACGTCAACTTTCCTCAAAAACTCTCAATAGCTTAAAATTTCTAAATACACTAACCTTGTTCCAACTAATACAGCATTACTGCTTCACAAAGAGTTCCTTGCACTGTCCTTTTAGTTACAAATTATGTTTTTTCAAGGACAACTTAATACCGAGTCATTTAAATTGCTGGCATTTATATCTCTAATAAACTGCAGCCCGATAATCACGGACTATAAAGGATTATTTTTTCTCTTACATTATCGCAGAGCAGCTGTAAAAGTACAAAATCCACAGAACTGTGTGTACCCAGTCCTAATGACAAACACAGAGCCTCATCCTTCTGGCCTGAGCAAAACCTGATAGACTGCCCCCCTGGAAAAAAAAAAAAAAAAAAAAAAAAAGACTAAAACGGTTGTTGCCTCAAATATTTACTCATACATCTTCCTTTCTCAAATCAGATGCCAGGCTCCTGCTGCTTCTTCATTTTCAGGAGTACTTTTTTCTTTTTTTTTTTTTTTTTACTTTAACTCTTCTGGCGCCCTGCATGAACAGAAACACCTGGTGCAGCCACCACGTTTACACCAGGAAAGGGCTGGCAGAAGAGCTGCTGCTTCTGTTTTACGAGAGTGCTTTGGGCGTTGGCACATACATACACAGGGTGCCTTTTACTTCCTCCCCAAGACATGTTTTACTGACCTATTTATTATGCCTTCATTTCACTTAGGGTGAACAGAAACACCCTGTTTGCATTCACCAGATCCAGCAATAGCACGGCAACTACAGTTACATCATCCTGCAGGGACACAAGGACTGCCTCACCGAGTTTACCCTGTGCCCAGCTATGCCAGGGATCCTCCTCCAAACATCAGTTTAGATGCCATGAACACTGCGCTGGGCAGTTGGATGAAAACCTACCAGGGCAATGTGCTTTGTCCACCCCGTTTCCACCTACCTTGAGAGCCAGCCATCAAATCCATCTTCCCCATACCTCTGTAAGGTTCTCCTTTGTCCTCCCTTTCTTGGGTGCCCTTTTCCCCTTTCCCTTTCTGTTGGCTAAATTCAAGCCAAGGGATGAGTTTTTAAGAGGAAAAAATCAGAAGAAAAATATATCCTGGGCCAAAATGGAGCCAGGACAGGTTTGTCAGCAAGCAAGGCACATGCTCCTGCTGACATGGAGGGACCAGGATCACTGGCAGGGCACCGCAGGGAGCAGGGGCTGCCTGGGGTGCTGCCTCCCACAGGTGGAGACGGCCTCTCTCTGCTAACAGACTTTCCTGGCCTTTCCCTTTTTAAAGGGCAGGGAAAAGAGAGGCCCATGTACAAGCAGTATAAATAAATAAATCCAAACAGAGGCATAATGAGACTGTCTTTGCAGGAACACAAAGAACAGCACAAAGACCAGTTTTCAGTAATAAATGACATTTTGGGTCTTGGACAAAATGACATTTTGGGTCTTATAAGTGGTATGGAACTGAAAGTCAACATTTTCCTTTCATTCACTAGTTCACATTTCCCTTACCAAGGAGCCCCTTTCACCAACTGATCCCAGTCACCCTACCAATGGTGGGGACAAACAAACTGGTCTTCAGCTCAGCGAGGGGGCAGCTGAATGCAAGGTCTCAGGGACAGGTTGGACCCAGCCAAGGCACTTCAGAGACACTGGGGACACCTGCAATCCTGGATGCCTTCACTACAAAACTTTCTGCAGGATCGAGAGCTCTGGAATGGATCCTCAGCTGTCTTTCAAGCCAATAGCTACAGGCTCTTTTATTGCATTCCTGTTACCAGTGGTTTTACCTTCCTCCACAGCAAAGCCAGAGGTCCTTAGTTCTGCTTTCTCTTTGTATCAGTTGATGCCACTACAGCTTTACTCAGTCCCGATTTCCTCTGGTCCCCAAGAAAGCTACACCAGGCACAGTTCCACAGGCTACGTGTGGTCTTTATAGCAGCCCAAAGCAGATGGAAATCACTTGAGGACCAGGATGGGGTTTGCTACCTGTATGCTGCACCTTCTGCCAGAGGCAGTGCAACACCTCGGAAGGCTACAGCCCTGCTCTGTCCCATTCCCCTGCCAATAGGGTTGTCTGTAAAATTTCCAGCAAGGTACATTTATTGCAACTCTGAGGGAAACAAGGATTCATTACATGCCCTATCAGATGTAAAAGACATTTTGCGTGGTCCTACAAAGGAAATTTCTGCAATTTTTTTTTTTTTTTTAAAAAAAAAAAAAAAGTCCCTGTCAACTATTTCAGAGGAATTACGTTTATAGATGGAGACTGATTGGATATGCCCATGTCAACAATTTCAGTGGAATTACGTTTATAGATGGAGACTGGGTTATTTTAAAGTCCTGCATTGCTGAACCACTAAATAGGTGAGGCAAATGGGTGGAAAAGCTATTAGTAGCAAACAAATAATTCTGGCTACCTGGTAGTACTCAGGAAAGACAGAGGGGAAAAAAAAAAAAAAAAAAAAAAAAAAAAAAAAGACATCAAGCACAACTGATCACGTTAAATGGATTAGTTTAGGAATGCAAAAGCTTGTCATACACTTTTAATTATAAGGTAATTTTAAGAATAAAAGACACAATTACAGCTGAAAAAACACCTTGCTTAAAGACTAAATGCATAGTTCTATATCCTTCATCCTTCCAAAAGAAACATTTCTAAGGTGGAATATGTACGTAGAATACCATCAGAAACTCAATTACCACTTGAAAAAATAAATAAATAAATAAATAAATAAAATAAAATAAAATAAAATAAAATAAAAACTTTCTGACCCATAGAGCATTCCCTTCCTAAAAATGTGCTCTAGGTGTGAAAAGTCACTTGGCAAACCAACTCCAATTTTGCAAAGGCTGTGTGCTGGTGTAGAAACATTCTCCAGCCTAACAAAAAACCCAGACCAATCTGTACAGCTCCCCAGGTACAGCGATCCTGTCCACTTGCAGCATCTCTCTGTGGGCCTTCACAGATGGAGCAAGCAACACAGCACAACCCTCTGCCAGTAATGTCAGGCCTGTTAGTTAGCCTTCACCTTGCCAAGTTCCGGATCTCATTTCTGCTTTGCTTACACTGGTATCAATAGACACAAGTGAAGAGCTCCCTTCTCCCCAGCGTGACTCCCTCGCTTCCTGGGCTACCCAGGCAAACAGGATGGAAAGGTTACCTGCTTTCAGTAGCAGTCAAAAGCTCTTCCACCTGTGCCTACAGCTCTGGGCTGCTGGTGCTATTTTCAAGTTTCTTTTGATCCTCAGAGTTTTGTAATTTTAAAGTCTGGCCTCAAGGGGGAGATGCCAGAGTTAAGGATCTTCATTATTACGATGTGCACAGGCTGATCAGTCTTAAAATTCTGGTCGTCCCCAAATGCATTGCCAAGAAAATCCTTCTACTGTTTCCCTGTGCCTTTGAGCTGTGCTTTCAGCAGCAACTCACAGCAAGTGACCTTCTGCCAGCTGGAACCTGACCACAGCTCCTGAAATACACATCCATGTCAGTGAGCTTGTCCCAGTCAATTCCACAAACCAAATCCAAAACCCATCGTCAACGGGAGCGCAGAGCTGATCCTGTTGCCTGGATCGCCTGGATCAGATCTTTGCATCCAGCACAACCTCATTATGGGAATGCAAAATGTTTTCCAAGACTGCATCCTTGGTTTCCAATAATTTGTAGAGCATTTTTATAGACACAGCCGAAGAAGTAATCTTCAGCTTGATTTTCCAGTTTGGGTAGAAGTTAAGCTCTTTGGTATCTCCTTCTCTCAGCAGCACGGACATCAACCCAAACTTTTCTCAGCTAAATTCCCTGAACTCTGCTTCTTCTTGCAGCTGGCTCCCCTTCACACTTGGCTTTCTCATTGGGATAAGATTGGTTAAATGCACTTTATGCCATCTACCCTACACGGCAACATATTTATCATGTTCACAAAACAGAAAATATTGCAGCATTCACTCATGGATGTTTCCACACTCCACACTCCACACTCCACACTCCACACTCCACATCTCTAATCATGCACCATCAGGATGATTTGAGGAGCCTGAGAAAATATGGAACAGCCTTAGTTCAAGCTGAAGTCAAAAGCCTACGAGCAGTTCTCAGATAAATTTACCAAAGTAGGACAAAGTAGGTCAGCAATGCACTGAGAATACTACTGCATGCAGTTTTGGTATTGAAGGTGAGAAGAAGACAAGACTTGTAGTTTCTGGACATGCAGGAGGTAGGTCTGCAGGTGATGATCCATGGTCAAGCAGCTGAAAACAAAGCCTTGCATGTATTCAGGAGCTTTGGTCCAAGCACAACAACCCTGCATCAGGAGAATACATTCAAGATACAGGATGGGACCCCAGCAAGTCAGCAGCCCATCTCAGGCCTCCCAATTAGGTGGGGCTCAGGGACTTAGTCTGGTTCATGCTCGATTTCATCTTTTATCAGAAGCTGGCTCCTATTATTAATATCCTGTCCCTATGTACTACAGCAAATACATACTCCTTCTCTTCAAACTATGGCCACATGGAAAGACCTGTGGTCAAATGTCCTTTCCAAAGAAAAGGAGGGTTCTTCTCAAGTGTCTTACAGTTACAGACAAATGTATCATCTCCTGTGCTTCTGTATAAAGTCCCTTTCATTTAATGGTATGACTGTGCTCCAACCATGTCTTGTATTCTTATGCATCTTTTCTCACATCTCCCTAAGCAAATATCTGAAGGGTTTGTATATTTGTGCTTTAAACACAGTCTGGCTTCCCTGGATTTCATATCACAAAAAATCCAAGTATCCTACCTAGCTCTGGCATAACACACAGGTTTGGTGGGGAGGAGATTGGCAGGTAAATCGGGGTTAACACTCTGGTGCTTTTCCAGCACCAGAGTTTTCTCAAAACTGACCCAAAGCCAGAGTTTTCTTGAAACCGACCCAAAAGGGAAGCAGCCCAGGCTGCTGGCAGCACCAAGCATTGCTGGAGGAGCCATGCTGCAGCAGGGTAAGGCCAGCAGGAGCAGGAAGGTGGCCACTGCCCAGCCGGCCCCAGCACCATGCTGCTCCCCAGCCCGGGCATGCTCCTGCACATGCTGCATCTCCTCGTGCCCAACGCAGTGACGGGCAAAGCCCTGCAATGGGAAGTCTCAGCCCAGTGCCATTTGTCCACTTGAGCTCCACGTATATATTACTGGGACACCTGGAATAAACAATGGGGTGCTGTGATCCAGCTTCTACTGGCTCAAACAGGAGCTTGAGGATAGTGACATACAGGCAGTAAACTCTCCAGTTGTAAAGGAGATTTATAAAGCAAAAGATAATTTGGTTGAACAAGGCCGAGCTGTCAGACATTTGCAAAACCCTGAGCTCACCTAAAGGCAGAAAGAACTCAAGAAAGTATCAAAAAAGTTACACAGGGAAAGAGAGAGAATAAAATAAATTCCCCTAATGTACCACAAATATCAACCACCACACACTACCTACAAACCATATGTTTTTCCCATCTGTTCTGTTATCTTCAACTAAATTTATAGTATTTGGGCTATCGGAAGAATTGTCAAGCCTGAGCTGGGCAGGATTATAAAACATAGGTGTTATTACACTTTAAAAGACATTTTCCCCTCCCCCTACCACACCAGGCACAAGATTATCCATTTCTCTTGCTGCCTCTTGGCTCTGGTACTACAGAGGATGCTACACTTATTCCCAGCTACAGTAAGTGATAGGACATCCCCAGATCCCCCCCAAAAGCATGGTTCTTCTAACTTTCTATTTTTATCCTCTCTCTTCCCTGTCCTTCTTGGTAGGTAGGTCAAAGGAGGAGTCATGGCAGCTGAGACTGCAGGGCTGCTTCCTGCTCTGCCGTGAATCAGCAAAGCCCAGCTAAGTCAGCAGGGAGCCCCTAGCACTCTCCCAGTGAGGACCAGCTCTCCTGGGGCAGGGGGCAGGAGTTCCACTCAAATTCTCCAGCTGCCGGGACTGAGCAGGCTGTAGATCTGTGCTGTGTTCATGCAATGGCAGTATAGGTAAAGTACCAGAGCAGGAGAGCAATGAGGCTTCAAAATATAAGGGAAGTGGGGGTCTCCTTGGAAGGAAACAATGAGGTCCATAAGGGATCAGCAGCAGCATGCAATGAAAAAGGCACCTTCCCTCCCTGCTGCCCACATGCACCGTAAGCCAGGGAGCACACTGGGCTGCTTTTCCTCCAGCACAGAGCCTCCTTCCGCAGCCTGCATACTACTGCCACCAAGGAATCCGAGAGCTTTCAGGTGGTCTAAGAAAAAGCACATTTAAACACAGCCTGAATGGCTCACAGCCTACCCCTTCATTGCTAATCCTACAGCCAGCCTTGTGGGAAGAGCTCAGCACACTGGATACTTAAGCTGCTTAAAAATAAAAGCCTAGTTTTGGGAGGCAAATTTCTAAGAGGTGCTCTCCATTGTGTGCTTCTGTCCCTGGCACATTAGCTCTCCTGCATGTGCAGTGACAGTGCTTTTAATTGTGCACACATAGAGGGAGAGCGCTTGGAAAAATCCAGCCCTGACTGTCAAGTCAAACAACAGCCCTTCACAATGAACCCTACCCCTTCCGTGCACAACGCTCTCCAGTTTGGGCATCACTTGCAGTAGCTGTCTACCTCTCAGCACCTCCATCCTGAAAGCAACGTGACTTGCACAGCTCCAAAGGCCTCCTAGGAAGCCCACAAATCAGTCCAGCAGGGAAGATCCTGGTTTGGTTTTTCACTTGCAAAGGATTAAGGTAAACGTAACGATTTTCCGCCCTGAAGGCCTTTAAGGAGCGATTTTCCGCCCAGAAGGCCTTTAAGGAGCATGCAGAATTCCAATAGGTGTCTCATTAATGCCAAGGTGCGGAGCACATGGTGCCGCTCCCCCGCTGTCCGGTCCACCTGCCCCTTGCCAAGCGGCTCTCTCCAGTGCTGCCTCAACCTGCCAACTGCCAGGTGATTGTCTCCTGCTGCCTGGCCCCTGCTGCGGACCCGCTGCTGCCTCCGGGATGCTCGCTCGTTTGCTTAAAGAGCTGGGGATTGAAACATGCTAAAGCTCAGCGCTAAGCCTTGGGAGAGTCCAGCTCCCCTCTGCCTTTAAGCTGGACGCACGGAGGGCATGCTGGCACAGCACCATCTCCCTCCTGGCTTCCAGGCGGCTGGCAGATTGCAAGGCAATTTTCCTCCGAGACCCTCTGTATTCATGGCTTTCACCTGTCGCAATCAGCAGTCATTCCAAGCCTGCCACTGTCACAGAAGAGGTAGATGAGTTCAGAAAAGGAATGAAAAGTGCTGCTTCACTCTTACAGATGCTGCAGTGCACAACAGGTCTAGAGCTATCAATTCAAACCGTGCCAAAAAATGTTTAAGATTTTTTCAGTGAAGGGAAGGGCTTACATCAGGGACTTCACAGAATCACAGAATCACAGAATTTCTAGGTTGGAAGAGACCTCAAGATCATCGAGTCCAACCTCTAACCTAACACTAACAGTCCCCACTAAACCATATCCCTAAGCTCTACATCTAAACGTCTTTTGAAGACTTCCAGGGATGGTGACTCCACCACCTCCCTGGGCAGCCTGTTCCAATGCCTCACAACCCTTTCAGTAAAGAAGCTCTTCCTAACATCTAACCTAAAACTCCCCTGGCGCAACTTTAGCCCATTCCCCCTCGTCCTGTCACCAGGCACGTGGGAGAACAGGCCAACCCCCACCTCTCTACAGCCTCCTTTAAGGTATCTGTAGAGAGCGATAAGGTCACCCCTGAGCCTCCTCTTCTCCAGGCTGAATAAGCCTAGCTCCTTCAGCCGCTCCTCGTAGGACTTGTTCTCCAGGCCCCTCACCAGCTTCGTCGCCCTTCTTTGGACCCGCTCAAGCACCTCGATGTCCTTCTTGTAGCGAGGGGCCCAAAACTGAACACAGTACTCGAGGTACGGCCTCACCAGAGCCGAGTACAGGGGGACGATCACCTCCCTAGCCCTGCTGGTCACACTATTTCTGATACAAGCCAGGATGCCGTTGGCCTTCTTGGCCACCTGAGCACACTGCTGGCTCATATTCAGCCGACTGTCCACTATCACTCCCAGGTCCTTCACCGCCTGGCAGCTCTCCAACCACTCATCTCCCAGCCTGTAGCTCTGCTTGGGGTTATTGCGCCCCAGGTGCAGGACCCGGCACTTGGCCTTGTTAAACTTCATGCAGTTGACCCCAGCCCATCGGTGCAGCCTATCCAGATCCTCCTGCAGAGCCTTCCTACCCTCGAGCAGATCGACACACGCACCTAACTTGGTGTCATCTGCAAACTTACTGAGGGTGCACTCAATGCCCTCGTCCAGATCATTGATGAAGATGTTAAAGAGGACCGGCCCCAGCACCGAGCCCTGGGGGACGCCACTAGTGACTGGCCTCCAACTGGATTTGACTCCATTTACCACAACTCTCTGGGCCCGGCTATCCAGCCAGTTTCTAACCCAACGAAGCGTGCGCCAGTCCAAGCCAAGAGCAGCCAGTTTCTTGAGGAGAATGCTGTGGGAGACGGTGTCAAAAGCCTTGCTGAAGTCAAGGTAGACCACATCCACAGCCTTTCCCTCGTCCACCCAGCGCGACACTTTGTCATAGAAGGAGATCAGGTTCGTCAAGCAGGACCTGCCTTCCATAAACCCATGCTGACTGGGCCTGATCGCCTGCTTGCCCTTCAAGTGCCGTATGATGACTCCCAAGAGAATCTGCTCCATGAGCTTCCCTGGTACTGAGGTCAAACTGACAGGCCTGTAGTTCCCCGGGTCAGCCCTCCGGCCCTTCTTGTAGATGGGCGTCACATTCGCTAGCCGCCAGTCAGCTGGGACCTCCCCCGATAGCCAGGACTGCTGATAAATGATGGATAGTGGCTTGGCCAGCTCCTCTGCCAGTTCTCTCAGTACCCTTGGGTGGATCCCATCTGGCCCCATCGACTTGTGCACATCCAAGTGCCGTAGCAGGTCACCAACCAGTTCTTCGTGGATGGTGAGGGCCACATCCTGCTCCCCATCCCCTTCCACCAGCTCAGGGTACTGGGAATCCAGAGAACAACCGGTATTGCCGCTAAAGTCTGAGGCAAAGAAGGCATTGAGCACCTCCGCCTTTTCCTCATCTCTTGTAACTAAGTTTCCCCCTGCATCCAGTAAAGGATGGAGATTCTCCTTTGTCCTCCTTTTTGTGTTGATGTATTTATAAAAGCGTTTTTTGTTATCTTTAACGGCAGTAGCCAGAATGGCAGTAGCCATTCCATGTACAGAAAAGAGGGAGCAGGCTACAAAGTCAGTCCCCTCACTTGAATATTATGAGAAGGGAAGGGAGCTTAGGCCAGGTGGAGAGCCAAACATCCCAGAGTGCCCTGGAGTGCAGTAATCAGGGCTTTCCCCTGGCAAGCCAGCAACATGGGTGCAAAGCCTTCCACTAGCCACTATTTCCCTGGCTTTTATTACAACTAGAGCTGTGGAAACAACGGTGTTCTGGGTTCAGTGGCCGAGCAGAAATATTAACAAATTAAATTTTATAATAAATGGGAGCAGACCTTAGAGTCCTCTTGATACAAAAATGTTTATGGTTATTTAACCCTTTCACAAAAATAGCCTAAGCTTAAAAAACAAATAAGGACATCACTCTTCCAAAATATTGTCTTCCCTTTTCTCCAGACAGAACTGAAAAATATTATGTCAAGTCATAAATTGGAGATTTTAAGCTTGAACTATCCCTGCAGAAGAAGTGCCCAGGTCTACATTACAAATGCCCCAAAATGAAATGCTTTGGGAAGTGCAATGCACTTTATTTAAATACGTGTATAGCTATACAGATATGATGTGACATACTTCAACGCTTATAGCCACAACCATTTATCAGATGTTATTCAAATTAACAGTTGGCTTTGATTGCTCCAAAATTACATTCTGGGGCAAATGAAACCTTTAGGCAAGTTGTCTGTCTTTCCATGGTTGTATAGTGAATATTCAATACTGTCTACAGAACGTAAGTTCACAAAAACGGTTCTACTCTTAAAACCTTCCTAAGATCTTACTGGCAGGTTTGGTTCCTTTTTGCCTATTCGCATCCCCTGTAATAGCCCTAAACAGCAGACCAAACTCCGTCCTTTTTAATTTCTGTGTAAGGCCGAAGAAGGGCAGTCATGCAGGCAACAGATCAGATTCCTAAGAGAGGAAGAATACTGCCTATCTTGATCCAAGTAAGAGCACAGAGGGTCAACAAATACATCTTCGCTTTTGTAGAGCAAACGAATCAGATCTGGAACTGAGAAATGTGCATCCAGCAGCCCCACAGTACCATTTGGAGACAGTTGCTTTTGGAGAAGAGCAGGCCATTGAAGCTGCCCATGTTCAGAGGACACCAAAACTTTTATTTCAAAGTTAATCCAGGATTTCAGAAGTTCTTTTGCATATAAGATATGAAAGAGATCACTGTAAAGGATAAACAAAGATAAAGTCTTGCACAATGGAAATAAAAATAAATAAATAAATAAAAATGTAGGCCTGCCACACCAGGATGTAAGAAGCAGGTCCACTGGCACATTCATTCACCGCTGTGTTCAGGAGTGTGCGCACGCAAGTGCAATGCACACATATGTTCGTGCACTCCTCTCTTCCCCTGAAGCCTGCTGCATCCTGCAATGACTGCCGGTAAGCAGAGCAGCGTGCTCTGATGTCACACGGCAGGACAGCTGGTCTGTGATCAACCAGCCAGCCAGAAAGAACAACACCACTGGGGATGCACAGTTTTGCCTTTTCCCACATTGAATGGGGCATTAACTTCAAAGTCTATGATCCCTTAAATCTTTAACAATAATTAATAGGAGAAAGATGACTAATATTTCTGTTTGCCCTTAAACTTGCTCTTAGGGGAGAGAATAAAAGCTCAAAGAAAGTGACATTTTGTGCAAGCAAAGTCAACAATATTAGTTATTCCTGAATTTGTCTTAACTCCAGCGTTAATGCTTTACTTGGCCTTGTGCTCCCAAATGGACTGCATTTAGCACTTCAGCTCCTAGAGCATGAAGTGTTTCACTGCATGGGTTTCAACCCCTGTGCTAACTGGAGCAACCTGAGGGCTGCAGCAGTGTCTGCCATCTGCCATGGGCTCCCACAGCCCCAAGGGCCTCTCACAAGCCAAGGGAAGCTCCCAGCGCCCAGCCCCTGATCTTGAGCTTGTGGCCTGCAGGGTATGGGACCCTGCCGAGAAACAACACACCAGGAGGGCTGATGCTTCCCTAGCCCAAGGAGGGCTCTTGTGTTGTTATCTCTAGGGGTTAACTTCAGCATGGACCTCAGTGTCTCAATATTCTACCTCAGAAGATACGTTTTTGTCAGATGTCAAAGCATGAAGATGTTTTTTTCAGCCAAGATCAATGTATTCATCTATTCTGACAAGTGAATATGCTGTATCGTTTTAAGGGGACTTGATGTTCACATCATCTCCAAGATGCCACCTCAGGAAAAACCATTTAACATTAGAAAGCCGTTGTGTCACATCACCCAGAGATCTGGCAGGCAAAGCCAGGTGTCTTCCGTCTTGTGTGTAAGGGCCGCACCAGGAGAGGGTGCGCAAGCAGAGAGTGAGCAGGGTTCCCAGAGACTGAACCCCCAGAATCGATGCACCAACTCTGCAGTTTTTCTGTCAGCTCTACCACTTTTCTTTCCATGGGCTGTTTAGAGCTGACAATTTTTCCTAAGCTCTACGACTTTCACTGCAAACGGACACAAGGTCTTTTTGAGGCAATTCCATGCTCACGAGGTCCTGGCATTGCTTTATGCTCACCAGTTGGTTAAGCCAGGGCAGCACACCCCAAGCACACTCAGTCCTGAGCCAGATACGGCAGGCAGGGAGAATTTGCTCCTCTGAAGAGATCATGGGGAAGTCAGGCGATACAGGAATGTCCATGACCACTCAATGCCTCTCAGGAATGCCCTGTGGTAAGGAGATTTTCCCATATCGAGCTCTGCTGAGCACTATGCACCAACAGCACAATCTGAAGTCACCCCAAAATAAGGGAAGCCTGGCCAGAAAGCAATTGCATTCCCCATTTCCCCTGGTCCCCACCCAGGCAAACTTGCTAGCCTATTCAGGAACAGAATGAGGCTCAGAACCCAGAAAATGTCTGGATAAGTGCTGGAGTCCAGCCCAAATTTTAAGGACCTCAATTTTCTATGGCATTTTGAAGCCCACAAATTCCTTGTTAATCTTGCCTTGTTTCAAACATCACTTTATGTCAGGTTGTCATTTAAAAGCTATTGAAATGAATGTAGGGAAAGAAAAATCTCAGCAGATTTTGTCTGACCACTTCAGATTGCTACCTATCAAAAATAGGGCAAAACTGAGCTGGGAAATGGATGTCCCTTACTTCAGGAGAGTTCACTGCGAGGGCCTGATCCAAATGCCACTACGTTAAACGGGGGTCCTTGCGTTAGGTTCTTAACAAGTTTCAGATGCTCTGTCATTTCCATCACTCGTTTGCAGAGATGGGAATGAACTTCAAAGGGTTTGGTGCAGAACTGAACTTCCAAGACTTTGGATATGAACAACCTGGGACTTGCAGGTATGTTTCCAATCATCTGCAGATGCAGCCTGCAATGAAAGGGAACAGATCCCTAAAGGTTCTGTATTTTGCAGACAGAAAGGTCAGAAAAAAGTGTTTTGTTTTACGGGAGATGGTCAGTTAATTCTTCTACTGATTCTTATCAAACCCTCACACAAGCCAGCTGTGAACCACAAAGACAGGAGCCAAACTACTGGAATTTAATGGCTCATTCTCCAAAATGTATTGGCTCATAAACATACACTGTGTTCTCATTCACTGCTAATTTACTTTAACAATAAACTTATTGTGACTTGTATTCCCACTTCAAAGAGAGTTTTTATGTGGCAAATGGGAGGGGCATAAGTGGGAGTTTTCCGCTGGTGAATAAAACAAAGATACAGTAAGGTGAAGGAAAAAAAAAAAATAAAATAAAAAATAAATAATAAAAAAAAAAGCTTAGTAATTATCCTCCACAGGGTGTAAGGCTATAAAATGGCAGTACCTCAAATCATTTGCAGATATGTCCACATTTGCAAGGAATAAAATCTTTCAGAGGATAACACACCTGTGCCATGGGTAATTGCCCTTGCTTGCAAATTAGAGCTGGCCCAACAGATGTTTTTTCCACCACACACAGACAGCCGACGCAACAGGAAAGGCTTTGCCTCTTCACAGAAGTGGAAAATGATTAAACCCACCACCAAGCAGTAGGAATCAGCTTTGCCAGTACCTTTTCCTGCTGTGGCTGCTTCAGAGCAGAGAGCTGGCCCTCTCTTGGCAGGATCTAAAATTGGTCTAAACTTTTGGGTAGACCTGTGTGGTGCCAGGAGTTGGACTGGATGATCCTTATGGATCCCTTCCAACTCAGGATATTCTACAATTCTAGGATTCTAGGATAAGCACAGCTGTGAGCCAGCCCAAAGGCTGCCTGGGAAGTGGACAAGACCTTGGAGAGAGCAAGGAAGTAAAGCTGTGTCAGCAGGAGGGTGCCCACAGCCAGGGAGACCCAGGGAAAGCAGCCTCGTTGTGCACCAGGAAGAGGCAGACAGGCAGGACTGGAAGCTGCTCCAGCCTATTGTGAGACCCCACCAAGCCCCAGCACAGAGCCCTGGCAGCACAGCTGTTACACCGACCTTTTGGGGTGGACCAGCCTGCCTCAGCTTTAGATCCCAGATGCAGCAGACCAAGCTTATGACTTTGGCACTCTGGCATTTTTAAAACAGTGTCTGGGGTTTTCCAGCAGGTTTACAACCTCATCCCAGCATGTCTGGCTAAACTAGCCTTGCCATGGCCTCATGTGGGTGCAACACACTGAGGGGTGGATCCCTAAAGACACTTGGGGCCTTGGTTCCACTGATTTCCCTCAAAAAATAAAAAAAAATAATAAAAAATAATAATGTGAGTGTCAGCGAGGAGCTGGCTGTAACATTTTCCCTTTCTGTTGTTGCTCTGTGCTTAGCAGAAGCATCCATTTTGCTTTCCTTTCTCTTCCTAAGAGGTCCCAAACCTTTCCATGGCACTATTAGATTCAACCTGACCAACTCAGAGAACGTCATCTCCCCAGCATCAGCAAAGACTTGACTCTAGAAGAGCAACCCAACAGAAGAGTTTATGGATTGCTGGAAGGAACAAGGTCAGCCTGATTGCCACCCTGTGTCACAGCTGCCTGGAAAAATGCTAAAAACGTTTTTTCATGAAAGAGATCAGTATCTTTTTGTTCAAAGCAAAATGTTTGGGGAAACACATCAATTATGATAAAACTAATGGGGAGAATAGTGCAAACATTCCTTTGCCATTGTACCATAACTCTTAATGCGACAGTAAATATTTACATTGACTCTTCAAAGCCATGCATTTCATATTTAATACGACTATTCAATTAACATTAAATCCAACAAAACCATGTCTAGGGAAATAATCAACATTCTCCTAAATGTGCTTTACCTAAGATGTTAAGAATTTATTTTTTCAGTTCAATTACAAATCAATTTTAGTTTTTAAACACTTAGATGTCTTGCTAGCCAGGAACTTTGTCTCCTCACCGCCAACAGCCCATGCTCAGAGTCGTTCCCTGCAATCACTGGTATACCTCCACCCTCTGTAGCTCCTCTGCTACAGTAAGTGGGAGAAGGCACCAAACAAGAGTGTGGTGGCAGCTAGAAATATACCACCTCCAAGGTGTGATAGACCCCCCATGTCTGATGCACCTCTAATCTGCACTTCACTTGTTGTGTTTGCTCTTCAGCTGAAATGCCTACTTGTAAGTTTGACTTCTTGAGGTTGGGAGCTTCTTGCTGTGCCCCACAGCTGTACAGATGTGTCATTAGAGAAGTCTGCCTGAAGAAAAGGTTCCAAAATTTTTGCCGAGCTGCCATCTTTTTACCTTTCTCAAGCATGACATTCATTTAAATATGTATATATACACACATACACACACATCTCATATATCCATGTCATTTAGCCCAGCAAAATACTTCTGGGATTTTGTATCTGTTTCCAGCCTTAATGGTGGACACACAGAAAGATGTTTGATCAGGGGCACTAAAAATATACTCAGAGTAAACACTTGAAAATTGGTCAGTAAAGCCAGCCACATTCTCTTTCTTGAG
Source organism: Oxyura jamaicensis (assembly GCF_011077185.1). NCBI lineage: Eukaryota > Metazoa > Chordata > Aves > Anseriformes > Anatidae > Oxyura > Oxyura jamaicensis. The sequence goes on along the minus strand of NC_048899.1, from coordinate 776,465 downwards.
AACCCATCACACTTTGCTCCTCTTCCTTGCCTTTTAATTGAGTTAAAGCAACTGAATTTCTGACAGGCCAAGTGCATTTTCCTTCATCACTCGAACCACATGGTTTCTCAGGTGCACAAGCCTCATTTTCCAATCAGAAATGCTCTGCCTGACCCTGCTCTGCAAACAGAGGTTGGACTAGATGGTCTCCAGACGTCCCTTCCAGTCTCAACTGTTCCCCATCACAATAACCAGTTTAGGCAAAAAAGCCGAACAACAAAAATAATAACATACAAAGGAACAAACTCTGTTCTTACTTCATTCATGCCCTGCTAATGCACCTTTTTTCAGACTACCCCCTAATATGTTGTATCATCCAAGTCTGATGCAGATCTATCAGCTGGAAACAACTGGGAGCATTGCCAAAATATTTAGCCTGAGTCTTGCAGTATTTGTCAAGCATCTTGCAGAACCAGCTGTAAGGCAGGTGAAAGTGGAAGAATTTTAACTTGCATTTGATTAAAGCACACACTTGTAAGTTGTCCCAATTACAGGGAGGAAAGAGTGCTTAAAACAGAAGCCCACTGCATCCTGAACAAACAGAATCAGGAGGGTGTTTGAGAGGCTTGTATGCTAAGGTCTCAAAACTTTTAAGACTCAGTTCTGGTGCACCTGAGTTGTAGCTTTCTAGTAGCTGGGCTAGAGAATATTGATATTATTAACTGAGAATAGTTTTGAACATTATAATATAATATTAGTAACCTTACAACTGTAATTTTTGTACATTGCATACGGTACACATAATAAAAGATTTCAACTGGATTAGGAAATCTAGGAGCTAAAGGAGGCTGAAAACAATGTAGTTAACTGTCTGGTGTTTGTAGGGTAACCTGATCAGTTTTTCTCCTCTCACTTCACCAAAGGACTGTGACTATGCTGGAAGCTCACAGAACTACTGTCCTTAGAGGGGAATTCAGACCAAATTGAAGGTATACAATGGTTTAGTATCTGCTTTGGCCAAACTGACTCAAATCTGACAACTGCCTTCCAATTTTTTCCAAAGCTTGAGTTCTTTGCCTCTAGTGACATTTTATACTGGAGAGGAATAAAAAGTATGTCTTTTGTTTTACCTGTTTTAGTGCACAAATACTTCTGCGCTACCTTAGAAGCTTCTGAGAGTGACACCAAGAAGTCACCTGCAAGCAGGAGGGCTGCCAGGGAATTTTAAGCAGTCAGGATGTCAATTTATCATGTGATTTTTTCTGCAACAGTCTACATGGATTACAAAATGATACAGTATGATTGTTTTCCTTTTATTTGCACTTCTTACTAATTATGACAAACTACAAGGAAGCGAGGCTTGATGCATCTGATGTTATTGTCACAATTTTTATGTTTTCTTAAGAAGTTAGAGATAATCAAATTGAAAGCTCAAAAAAAGACAGCTATTTGAACTAATTCCCCAACCAAAAAATGGGTGTGCCTTATTTTCTCAATTAGCAATGACAGGAGAACCGTTTAACTTGGAATCGCCATTCTAATCAATGGTTTCCCTAAAAGTGTATTTTGCTTCTGAGAACACAGAGTGTCTGTTTGTGGCATAAATGGGTTAACAGTGCTACTGAGCTGACCTGTGGTCCATACTGTAGAATTTCTTTGGTTTCTGTTCCCCTCACCAGTCTCAAAAGCCTAGACACCAGCACTACAAATGCTGCAATGAGCATCCTCTCCCCAACTCCTGCATAGAGTTGGCAAAATCAGACACCACTGCATATTTAATGTGGTGGAATCATATAGCCCATGGATTAACTGCTAGCATCATGCCTCAAGCACGTCGCAGGAACTGGCACTATAAGCAGCAGGGGTGGAGCAGCTACTAACTGGGGAGAAAAAAAAAAAAAAAAAAAAAAAATTTAAAAAAAAGAATCTAGCTGGTTCTCTCCCCAGAAGCACTGCAGTCCTTAGTGGCAGATAGGCAGATGTCATACCTAGCTCTGATCTGTCATCTTTTTCCCCTTCCCACCATGTCCCTTTTCTTCCTCCACTCACCATGCCAAAATTGCAGGAGTTGACATCACATCACACTACAGCAACGCTTCTCCAAAACTGCTGCAATGGTTTGAGAAGTTTTTTTGGGCGAGTGGGTGAAAGAAAGAAGTTGGAGAAAGGGTTGCACTTCTTTGTTCTCATACAGGGAGGCGCTCACTGGTCCCTTTTCCGCTTGGTCCCCTTGCATGCAGGACTCTAAGGACCCTACTGCCTCCTTGGTCTGTTCCCTTTTTCTTACTGGTGTTTCTCAGCTTTGGTGCAAGAGAGACAAGCATTCCTCTTGGACAATCCCCTGCATAAGCTATTCTGTAATAACCATAATCAAACAGGCTTTAGCACAGCAAAGCTCCCCTGACTCGAGGCACTGACTGCACCTTTGCCTGGCTGCGCTGTTACAGCTCCACTTCCCATCAGGTGCTGGGCAGCCAGCTCTGGCCACCAGCACACAGCCACTCAGCCCCTGGTAGCACCCACTTGCTACTCATAGTCACTCTTCCCTACACCATATTTATGAGTGGAAGATGCTGAGGTGCTAGGCAATGGGGGAGAGTAGGAGCACAACTGTGACACATTCAACAGCGGAGCCAGGAACTCCAGGGTAAAGGTATGAACCAAAAGCAGTCATCACCACTGAATGACATAATTAGCTTCCAAGTTCGGATCTAATGATTAAGACTACAAAGAAAGTTGCTTTAATAGTGGAACAACTCCACTTTTTCTAACATGTTTCCTGCTAGCACAGAAAGCTTTACCTAGCATTAATGTTACCAATATGAGAAATAGGTGCTTGTTCTAGGAGAGATCCAGCAGCAAAGACAAATGGTGTCTGCCATTTAAAAAGACAAGCTGTCTACAGGAGGAGAGCTTTGTAACATACTGTTAGGAACATTCATTTGCTGCATCTTTAAACTGTGGCACACTGTATCGGAAGACACCTCAGCCTACCTGTGTCTTTCGTGTCAAGTCCGCAGCCTCCTAGTTAAAGAGTTACTTAATAGCTCATAAAGTGTCCCTAGGCTCCCTGGAACTGTAACCATTCCCATGCTGCAAACCAAGCATTGATGGCACCTACAAGTATTTTTCCTATCAAAAGAGAAGAGAAGTTGTGCTAAAGATCCCATAAATAAATAAAGTCTTCATTCTTTTTTTTTCTCCATCAAACAAAAAGATGGGCATCCTGCCTGCACGTTAGGCCCTTCTTGACTGCTCTTTCATTTGGTCATTAAAATGTGGAAGGAAAATAAAACTGTGTCAGCATCCCAGAACACTTCAACTCAAGCATCACATAGGGATCCTTCTACCAAGCAGAACCAAGACAGTTTCTGCTTCCCTGGGCACTAGACACACCATTGGCAGCTCACACAGACCACAGCAGGAGGCGAGCATGGCAAAAGCTAAGCTTGGATTCCTCCAGATCAAAGGGTACAATCCATTGGCACCATAACCCCAGCTAAAGTGTCTGGATGGACTTTGAAATATGCCAGAAAACGTGAAAGTTTGCAAATTAACTTTTATGTTATAACTTACTTAGCTGGCGCAGAGTGCATTAAATGCTAACACAGAGTGTGTCAGAGCGTACTCCATGGAGGACATGCAGCATTAACATCTGTACTTACAGGGTCACTGGCAATAACAAGTGGTTATTCAAGTGACTGATGACCCAAGCCTCTAGCACAAAGGTTGCTACTTCTTTTGTCTTTTTGGCTATGTCCAATTGCAAATACATGTGTTTCTTTCCTCACATACAAACCTTCATTTAGAAATCTATTAATATAGAGTATATGATCGATAGTGGAATATACGGCAGTAATGAAATATAAAAAATGAATGAAAAAGAAGCTGAAACTATCTAGCATGTTCTCTAATGGAATTATTGTTCTAACATGGGAAGTTTTTATTCCAAGAGAGAGATTTGGTCTAAATGAATATTTTCTATGTATTGACTTACATATACGCAATGCATGCCCAAGCTAATACATCAAACGCTGAATGAAATCTCAGCAGTGAATGTAGTGCACTTGCGGGAAGGCTTTCCAGACAACTGTGATTTCAACAATTACATTTAGATCTATAAAATACTTCAGGAGTTAACATCTCTTTGCACTGCATCCTTCCTCTGTTTCATACATTCAGCTCTGCATGCAAAGCATACATTACTAATGATGCATGCTCATGAGCAAGTAGCTGATACATGAACATACATTCTTCATACTATACCCATGCATGCAGGTACGTAATTTGTACTTCAATGTTCTTTAACTTTCCGGGCAGTTCCAACAAGAAAACTGAACACCTTTTTCATTAATGATCTCTCCCTCTCCCCAATTTCCTGGAAGATTAAGGGAGGTGGGTGGTGGTGGTGTATTTTTGCTGCCAAATCATAGCATGTTCACAGCTATGGGGGTATTGACGTGGCTTTTGCTTTCTTCATTTGTTTCCATAAAAACAAGCAACGCTGACCCAAGATCAATCAAAAGCGGTATCACCTCACCCATGCTAGTAGGTATGGCAGTGCTGCTCAAGCTGCAGAGGCCTCCAGGGCTAGGCACTGCAGCATGATGCCAGCAATGACATCATCCCCCAGTGATCCTTTGCAACAGCCTCATAGGTTTGGACTGGGCTGAGCAGATCTGGACAAGTGCCAGCTTATGGTTGGGCAGAGCTGTCTAAGAGCAAGGCAGAGCAGTGTCCCAGCACAGGCTCAGGGGAGCACAGGATCCCGTGTCCCTGCAAACAGCCTCTGAGAGAGGCTGAGACTGAGCATGGCCACTTGGAGAAGCACAAGCCTCTGGTACAGCTCCTGGAAGTCACTGTCTGCTGCTTCTGGCTTCTGTGCAGGACTCAAACTTCTCAGTTCCTTTTAACCCCATGGAGATTAGGGTTGTCTAGAGAGAACTGGTCACTCACCGACCTCCAGTTCTGCACCTACGACTTCACACTCCTGTGAACCCAGGCCAAGCTGTGGCTCTGTAGACCTCACTCTTCATCCTGTGTCTCTGCAGAGTGGAAGGGGCAACTGAGCAGGAGGAGGTCTGCAAAGCCTCTCCAGCTAGGGTGGCATTTGCCATGGAAAGCAGCAGGTTGACTTTAAAACCATCAGGATACATTTAACCAACTTGACAGAACAGGAAGAAAGAAGAAGAAAATAAACTCAAGGCAAATTGCATTTGATCTGGAAATTATTAATATCTGAAACAATAAAGACAGACCCCCTGAATACCATTTGCATAGAATCCCTTCTCAGAGCCAAACCACACTTTAAAGGACTTCATCTCGAAAGAGCACTGCCGAATTGAAACAGAACTACTACCATGAGTAGAGGGTTGTGGAGCCAAAAGATGTCAGATTGAACACGAAACAGAATTTTCATTCTTTTGTGTACTCCATAAATATTAACAACTTGACACCCCATAATGAAAGCAAAACGCACTTAAGCACGGGCAGAAAAACCAAACTAGCCAACCATTCTTCTCTCAGGATTACAGTTGGAAATTAGTTGCCGAGGTCAGAGTTTTCCAGCATCACTGTAGGTTGGGATTAACTCCATGGACATTGCGAGGGCACAACAACATGAGAATCTGGCCTTGCTTGGAGCAAGAGGACTGCAGTCCCCATGAAGTGGCCAACCCATCCTTCCAGCCTTTCTCTGGATGGAATCAGCTGGCAAATCCTTGAATCAGCCAGCTAGCAAAGGGGTGATGTGCAGCCCGGGGCTACAGCATCCAGCAGGCCCACTGAGGACCCCTCCTGAAGCAACCCAACACCTGCTGTGGCCCAGAGGCACGGCACCACTGCCTCACACCTAGTGGGTGTGCTGACAGAGTTTGGGGCCACACGAAGTGATGTGGAGGGCACAACAGCCAAGACTTGCTGCAGTGCACTGCTCCGAGTTCAGAATTTGCCTGCCGACTCTCACTCTACTCATTTATCTGACAGAAGGAGCCATGTCTCTTGTGTCTTTAGGAAAAAAGAAGCAAAGGCACCCAATCTCTTCATTTAAATCCCAAAAAAAGGTTTGTGATTTCTTCCCCTTGGGTATCAAACAAAGTAGGGCATTATCCTCTAGGCAAAGCCTTTAACTTTCCAGGACACACAACAAAAAAGAATGACTAGCTGTAAAGGGGGAAGCACGAAGGTGGACTCCAGCTGCTTTGTTTGGGTTTAACTTGGAACATGCACAAAGCATAGGATGTTCTGAATTCTGTGTTTTGTTCCAAGCATCTCTCAGCAAAACCTTTCTATATATCCCTTGGAGAGAGCTGAGGAGGGTGGGAAATTGCCTTTGTGTGTGGAAAGCAGTGGGGAATACAAATAGGGAAATATTTGTTTTGATTATTTCCCCCCTCCCTGAAAGTGGTAAAGGCTTTTGCACACACTATCAGGAAAGAAACATTTATAAATATTATCTTATTGCCTAACAGAGCGTAAATCAGTTCTTGCACTGAGCAGAAGGGCACAAGTCACTAAAATATAGCTCCGCAGTGCCTTGCTGTTCCTCTTAAAATAAATAAAGAAGAACATTACTACAGTTGCATTTACCAGGGTCTTCGCATATTTTCTTCCACCAATTCCAGAGCCAGCTTCAGGAACTGAAAGAATCCAAGGGGCAACGGTGCATCAGGCAATAGAAGTATTCCCCAACCAACCATAAATATTTCAACTTTAGTCTTCTTCATACTTTGCAAGTCCCCGAGGAGCCTTTTGAATGCTTGTCCTTTCCTTACCACAGTGTTTCACTTGCTGTGTCCAAGGCAGGAGTGAACTAACCTCTCTGAAGGATCTAGACAGCATGATGAATAATAGCTTTGCTCCAGCTTTATCGAAAGCTCCTTTCCGATAGTGAGGGTATGCACGAGTGCTTTGCCTGCAAGCTCATGCTGCAAGGATCAGGGAATGCCTGAGCTGTTACACTTCCACATCTTCCTCCAGCACAGGGGGAAGGCTCTGTGCAGCCTGTTACTGAAACAGCTTATTCGCGATTTATTATTGTACGGGAACAGGGAAGTCTTAGGTACATTTCTGAACCTCTAACTATTCATTATAGAAACACCACAGGAGACACAGTCCCAACCTCAAAGAAACATGGAAGATAAAAAATCCTGTTGTTTCTAGCATTAAGTGAAGTCTATTTAAAGTCAGGGGAACCCGGCAAGCAGCTCTGCGGGTAGACATTTCAGCAATGAGTCCTTAGAAATTATGTGGGGAGCCAGCCACTGCCATCATGCTGGCTCTTTCCTCAGCTCATCCTGGAAACACAGTCCTTACCCTTGCACCAGGCAGCCCACAGGTGTGCCTTCTGTGCAAGGCCCAGACCCTCAGATGGAAGCCTGCAAAGTCCTACCATCTCTGACTGAGACAAATGGTATTTTAGTGCTCTGGTAAATACAAACTGTGGGTGTACCTCCCTCAAGGAAGAGTTAGAGCTCTGCAATGCTCCTAATCTCTAAATTGTTTGGGTAATTTCATTTGACTTTGCTGATAAATCAGGAATGCATTTTGTCGAATCATTTACTGATTGCCCATTTCATTCCTTTTGAAGTATTCCCAGAAAGGTGAGGGAAGGACAGGGACATTTTCTTCTATATTGTCTTTCCTCCACCTGCAACCATTAAGATTATTTGATTTTAGGTCTTGTTCAAATTTCCTCTCCCAGTGAGGGAGGGTAATTGCTTGCTCTCAGCCTCCTGCTGCCCACCACTGCCCTTTCTACTCCCCCCAGCAGCTGCTTAAGGAGGGCACGCAGGACCGGCTGCCGTAAGAGCATTCAGGGGAGCAGTGACCCTGACAGGTAACTCACACCAGTGCATCCTGCAGAGGTACACAAGCCACCTCTCACACCATCACCCTTTCAAAACTCCCGCCACAACAAGGCTCTGAGCTTCTCTGGTCACCTGTACAAAATACTTCCTAAGTTTTTACCAGTTCCAGGAGGTGCCTCACCAGGCCCACCTACATTTAAAACAAAACCAAACCAAAAAAGAGCTGTACAGGATCCTGTCAAGGTCTCAGATGTACGTTACTGCCCAGCCAGCAACACGTTCAGGTTGGAAGCTTCTATCATAACCTCAGCCAGTGGGACCCAACAGCATGTCCTGCCTGCCCATCAGGTGCTAGAGCCCTCCTGGAGCTCAGGATGACTTGATCCGATTTTAACGTAAAAGTACTTAAGTACAATATAAACACATTTATATAAGAGGCAAATGTGTGTTTTTAAATTTGATTGTTCCACAAATGTAGGCTATCGAGCAGGCCCATCTGCACCCTGGGAAGGCAGCAACAGCCAGGTGCGTGCGTAGGAGAGGGGAAGGATGGAGCAAGAAGAAAACCAGAAGCAAGTAGCTGAGCACAACATGAGCGCACAGGGAGAACAGAGCCCTGGGCACAGCTCAGCAGCCGGCAGGGCTCACCTGTGTGGCTGCTGCTGAAGTCAGGTGAACCCGGTAAGGGTGGGATCCTGCAATCCCACCATCAGCACCAAGCTTCACTCAGGCTTTCTGCATGCTGCAGGGCCTAGGCAAGTCTGTCAGTCAGCTGAAAGCACCTGGCAGCCCACAGGCAAGCGGCCTGGCAGGAGAAGGGCAAGGATTTACAGTAGCCCTGGGGCTGGCCAGGCCCCACGCTCATCAGGGAGCACCAGCTGGCGGAGAGAGACCACAGCACTGCGCAAGTTTAAATCAACACTTGCCTCTTGGGATTTAAAGAGGCTTTTCAAAACAAGCTAAAGCCCAAGCTGAAAGTTTAGAGCTCCTGAGGTGACCTTCTTGAGTGACTGGGAATCCATGACGCCCCGTGCTCGGGGCAGGCCTAGGCGGTAACCACCCTGCGCCCGGCCTGGAGTGAAAGCCACAGGGGGCTCACCCAGCTCTGGCTGCAATGTTCTGCAGGACCAAAAGCGCACACATGAGTCAAAGGCTCAGTGAAGCTGGCACCAGGGAGGTGAGCTCAGGTTTTATTGCTTCCTCCCAGGCTCTTGGCACGCCCAGCCTGGCTGCAGGACTGGGGCAGGAACAGGGGAACCCCAACACACGTGCGGCCTGGCCCTGTGGTGAGCATCACAGGGCCCGGCTCAGGACATCCCCAGTTCCTGTGCATGTGCTTAAAATTACCAAGTACCAATGGAATGCATTAGGAGTGTCCCCAAAAAGGATGTGTTAAACATGCTTCCCTGAACTGGCCCTAGACAATCCCAGATTTGTACCAAAGGAAATTTGAGTAAATCAAATTTTAAAAAATTATGAAATTTTTTAAATAGACATAGAATCAAATTATGCTGTTGAACCTTTTGATACATACTAAAAGCAACACTTTTTCTTTTTTTCTTTTAAATCAATTTTGCTAGTTTAATTTAAACCAGCCAGGAAAACAAAGGATTTAGCTGGAGTGCAGTTAATGATTCCAATAAAAAGAACTAGCTGTTTACATGCTTGACACTCAGACTTTTCCTGGCCCCTTTTAGCTGTCCATACAACACATTGTTAAGTTAACACTTAATAACACCAGATTAATATGTAACGGAGAGATGTGTACTGCAGCCTCATTTGCTCTATTTAGCAAGTTCTATTAAATTCTGTTTTTCTCCCTTAGAGGACTGTAAATAAGCCAATGTTCACCTTTGAGAATGAAAGTCTAAAGTGCAACTTAATATGAACAAATCACCTGGCAAGTCATTTGTGACCTACAATTTTAAATCACATTAAAAGTACCTATTCTACTAACTGGGCGATCTGAGGCCAAGCGGAGCATGAAGCTGAGGGGCATGGTTGTTTCCCACTCCCCCCATCTCTCCGGGCCTGTGAACCTGACCGGGAGCAGGGCTGGTCCCTCACAAACTGTCCATGAACTGAAGAAAACAGTACCTGCAACCCTTGACTTCCCAATGAATTTGGCTGTGCGAGCTGGCACTTTGGGCAATCTCTCTCAAGGCAGCTTGTGGTGATGTCTGGTGGACGCAATGTGCCATGGAGCACTTGGACATAGTGAAATGGCTATGACTTGCTAGGTGCTACAGCACAGGCATCCCAATGGATGCACGCATCCCCATTGACAATGGGCAACTCTAAAATTACACAACACTAATTAGACTAATAATAAGACTAATAAAATAACAACCTCCCCTTTCTCTGCACAGGATGTGGGCAGCAGAAAATTCTAAAAGAGTTTGAAGCAGGGATTTTGTAAAAGATTCCTAAAGGAGACCACAGCTCAGGCTTCACTGAATCACAGAATTGAAAGGGTTGGAGGGGACCTCGAAAGGTCCAACCCCCCTGCCAAAGCAGGTTTCTTAGGGCAGACTGCCCAGGTAGGCATCCAGACGGGCCTTGAATATCTCCAGAGAAGGAGACTCCATAACCTCCCTGGGCAGCCCGTTCCAGCGCTCTGTCACCCACACCGTGAAGAAGTTCTTACGCATGTTGGGGCAGAACTTCCTGTGCTCCATCTTGTGGCCATTGCCCCTTATCCTGTCCCCACAAACCACTGAAAAGAGGTTGGCCAAATCCCTGTCTCCCACACCTCAGATATTTATACACATTGATAAGATCCCCTCTCACTCTTCTCTTCTCCAGGCTAACAGACCTAGGTCTCTCAGCGTTTTCTCATAGGGAAGATACTATGGGCCCCGTATCATCTTTGTGGCCCTCCGCTGGACTCCTTCCAGGAGATCCCTGCCTGTTTTGTACCGGGGAGCCCACAGCTGGACACAGTACTCCAGGTGAGGCCTGACCAGGGCAGAGTAGAGGAGGAGGATCACCTCCCTTGACCTGCTGGCCACTCTCCTTTTAATGCCCGCCAGGATCTCATTGGCCCTCTTGGCCACCAGGGCCCACTGCTGGCTCATGGTCAACCTGTCGTCCACCAGGACCCCCAGGGCCTTCTCCTCAGAGCTCCTCTCCAGCAGGTCGTCCCCCAGCCTGTACTGATACTTCCAGGTGTTCCTTCCCAGGTGCAGGACTCTACACTTGCTCTTATTAAACCTCATTTGGTTTCCTCCTGCCCATCTCTCCAGCTGGTCCAGGTCTCGCTGAACGGCAGCACAGCCTTCTGGTGTGTCAGCCACTCCCCCCAGCTTTGTGTCGTCGGTGTACTTGCTGAGGGCAGACACTATTCCCTCATCAAGGTCGTCGATGAAGATGTTGAACAGGACGGACCCAGCACCGACCCCTGGGGAACACCACTAGTCACAGGCCTCCAGCCGGACTCTGCGCTGCCAATCACCACCCTCTGAGCTCGGCCAGTCAGCCAGTTCTCAAGCCACCTTACTGCCCAGTCCTCTATCCCACACTTTACTAGCAGGATGTCATGGGAGACAGTATTGAAAGCCTTGCTAAAGTCAAGGTAGATGACATCCACTGCTCTCCCCCCATCTACCCAGCTGGTGATGCCTTCTAGGGATGCACTAGGACCCTTGACACAGGATGGAGGACTTGCCTTCAAAAATGAAACATCTTTGCTCACCAGCAGCCCCAGGGCCCATGTAGCTAGCCAGGCATTCAGCAGGAGGATTCACAGCACAACCCTGGAGTCCTTGTGCTGGAGGGAGCACTGGGGTAGATCTGTCATCCACACACAGGGCTTTACTGTATCAGCATGCCAGACACAGAGTTGTAGATAGGACTTCACCAAACACTCTTCTGTTTGTTACTAGCCTTTTATCCATCTCCTCAGGCTGTGCTGACTTCCCACATCCTCCCCCCAAAGCAGACAGGCTGTAGGAGTTGAGTGCTGCTACACCTGAGCTGCAGATGTGGCCCCCAGCCAGCGTGCCTGCCTGTAAAACATGCTGCAACTGATGGGGAGCACCCTGCTCTGAGCTAGGGGAACTGCTTCCCTGGCTCAGTGGAAGCTTTTTGGTAAACTAACTAGGGAACAGCTATGACTTTAGATTCACAGCTTAATATGGGTCTTCAGGGGTAAGAGTAAGATTACAGTTTAGTACAATCTGCACACTAGTTTTTCTCCTGGTGAGTTTCCCATGTGTGCAGTCCCTAAGATTTAAGCCTATGTTAAAAGAACAGGAAAAAAACAAATCCCCAAACAAGCATAGAAGGAGGGAATTCATTCTGGCTAGTACTTCAGCAGAGATACGGTTCTTTTATTAACAGCAGGTGAAATACCTTTGAATTTATGAAAGAACTATGAACAAAGCTACAAAACAGTCTAGGTGTGAGTAGCAGTGAGAAAGCAGAACTCCTGCCAGCACACTTCTGACAGTGTTGACTTACAAGTGCTGGGGTGAATGTCTCAGCTCCTCTGCTTGGGTCCAAATTCTTTGAAAGGAGCTTTTTATTCCAAAGCATTTAAATGCCAAAAGCAGACCTCAGATTAGTACCTCAACTCCTACAGAACACAGGCACCCTCAGACATGAAGTTTAGTCCAGGTCCAGCTGTAATACACATGCATTTTAACCAGTTGTTCAAAGTATAATGTAATAAATTACAGCAATTCAGCAGCAATTGAGCATGTATTTTTTACACAATTTTCTAATAAACACAAATGAAGAGATAATTTCTAGACACATCTTTTCTTTCTGAATCAGTAACATATTTGCGCTACATTCTAAATTAGGTGAATTGATACAGCTGCAACATTACCGGAGCTCTCCTGCCCCGTCCTGAGGTTTGGCCAGAAGAACCTGAAACTTTCCTGTGGTAGGAAGAGCACAGAACGCTGCCATGCATTTTACTGAGAGGTGACTGTCTTACAAGTGGCAAGTGCAACTGAGCACCCCCTGACATACAACTACCCACATCACAGGAATACAGAACACTTCTAGGCCTGATTCTCCACTGCCAAGTTGCAGTTGGCAAAGACAGGGAATGTCTACAACAGGCAATTCAGCTTGGGGCAGATACCCAGGATCACTGGGGACCTGAAGAAGTACTGCCACACCAGCAGGGCTCTCTGCCCAGGCTAATTAGTTGGTCTACACAGAACTAAGACAGCTCAGCTGCTCCCAGGGCTAGTGCCTGCTCGCAGCTAGCTCCAGCTAACTGCCCTGGGCATCTGTTCAAATGCCAGGCTTCCAGCTTGGCCACAAGTCATCTGTACTGCACCTAGCATGCGCAAAGAAAATAGAGAAGCCAAGCTTTTCACAACTGTGTGCTCTCCCATCAGAGAGCTTCACCAACAGGTCAGCAAAGAGGCTGCTGTGCCAAAGCTGAGTGCTGGTACCAACAGAAAGCACCAGTCAGTCCAGGAAACTCACCTCTGCTGTCTCCATCTTCCCAGGGGATGCTGGTGCCAGCTCGCAGGAGCAGGGGGCTCCACAGTCCCCCAGCTCCCAGATGCCAAAGGGGGCTGAGGTGGTCCCACTCTGCCAAGCCCCAGCAGCTCGGCTGCCAGCAGGGCACGCAAGAGTGGCAGTGGAGGGCACAGCAGTGACCCCAGAGCTGATGGTATGGTGAGGGACTGTGCCAGAGGGACAGGGAGGCAGCCAGAGCAAAGCTCATCTGTGAAAAGGAGGAGCTGCCTCTGCAGACTTACAGCATGCACCTCAGCAGGGAGCTCGGAGAGGAAGATGAGTCTGAATGGCATTAAAAGAGCATTGTTAAAGATAAATAAATAATCACAATGCTGCTTCCAAAGCAGGCCTTTTAAAACTTATTATTAATTCTCTTGAAAGACATTAGTATGTAGCTATGGTATGTATGGATAAATCTGACAGAGCCTCTTCATCTAATCAAGAATTGGTGCATGTAAACTAAACAATCTCAATTAGACTGAGGAAATCATTGCCACAGGATATTGCAAAACCAAAGAGTCTTTAAAAGTGCTGAAGCAAACTTATGAAAATTAGTTCCCTTTGTAGGCACTGGACATAACGCTCTTCATACAACCTTCAGTTCACGTCCTTCAAGGTATGGACATACCAGGGAAAGGACTGCAGCAGCAACAGACTAGTTAGATTCACAGATTATGTACCCTGTACTCCTCTATGCCAGATTTTGTCCCAGTGTCATCACTGACACAGTCTCATTGCGATCATGGTTTCTCCTCCTAGGAATTTTTATTAGGATTTTATTTTTCAATTTCTTCAATATGTCACTTTTTTGTCACTTTCTTTTTTTTTTACAATTGCAAAAGGGGAAATTTTTAAGGTTTGTCAGAAAACAAACAAACAAAACAAAAACCACCAAGGGGAGAAGAAGTTTAACAGTTTTGAAAGTTTTTTAAATGACTATTTTGGAAGACATAAAGCACCAACTTCTATAATAAAGGAAAAATCCCAAACATATATTTCTTTTTTTTTTTTTTTTTTTAACTGAAGAATTTTAATTTTATATCTCAAATAATCTTTAATAGAATAAGATATACATATGCTTCAACGAGCAAACAATTATGCCACCTGTAACACTTACAAAAGCCTGCCTGGAATGCGGCTTTGCAGCATGCGAGGGGCAGCACCTGGCTCTGGGTGTACACTTGCCTCATCAAGCACAGTCCCCATCTTACAGCACCCACAATGTGGGTGCTCACCCCTCCTTGGTACAGGCCTGCTGTAGCTGAGCTGTCCCAGCTGGAGCATCTTGAGGGGCTTGTCAGCCCCCAGAGGTGTCCCCAGAGGGGGTTCAGTTCAGCTGTTTTTGGTGGGGCTAACATCGAAAGTCACCTCCGCTTCCCTACACACAACGCTTGCGTTGAGATTCAGCTCTCTAGAAACCATTACACACAGCATGTAATTTAACAGGGATGCTGTAGATTTAATAAGACACTGATTATATACAATTTCAAAAGACATCCAACTACAATATTGATATGGGGTGGATCACAGGGCTGCAAAGTTGCAGAGACATTCATTCCCTAATCAATTGGCATTTAACATTGCAGCTCGCTGGCCTACAGGATCTCCGTCAAGAGCTTTAATTAAAGGGCTACCCACAGCTTCATAAAGAGCTAGAGACCAAGGGCCTGCAACAACTGAGAAGAGATGAGGTTGGTCATGTTCTTATTACCCTGCGATCTACCACCAGCAGCGGTCACGTGCTAATTACAGAGCTCTTCAACAGCACGCTGGGCAGCTTTCCAGACTGATATCTCCACCGCAATCAGAGCCAAACTGCAGCTTATCAGACTCTGACTATTAACTTTGTCCCTGCTGGAGAGGTTTCTACACCTCACCCCCAGGTCTCAGAAATGGTATTTTATTATATTTCAGGGACTTAATAAGTCCAATATTGATGAAGTTGTTGCTCCTCCTAGATCCCCATGTTAAGGAACAACACCCAGTGCAATTATCATCATGTCCAGGCAAGATGAGCGAGGGCACCCATCCTGGTAGTATTAGCACACCACAGATAATCATGATGTCCACAGCACCTGCATTCGGGGTGCTGGAGCTGAGACCCAGAAGGGCCACTTCCCAGCCCATGTCCCCAGAAAAACATTTGTACACTGACTGCCACACAATTCAAGCCGAGCCCTGCACAGTGAAGAACACACTTGCCACAGCACCTTCAGGAGGGTGGCAAGAAGGGGCAATGCCAGGCTGGCAGTGCAGCAGCACTGGCCCTGGGAGGTGGGGCCCTTTCCCCAGTTCTAAGGCAGCAGCGTTGCTAGCACTGGGCACAAATATATTTCTGCGAGGCCTACAAGGTAGCTATGTTTTGCAAGTTAGCTTGATTTCCTACAAGGGAATGTGCAAAAGTTCCTTTTAATGGCTGCTGAGCCTCCAGAGGTAACACAGAGTAACAGCTTTCAGGCTGTTTATTGCTCTCTCCCACCCCAAAACGTGCCCACCTTTTGCTAACAGTGGTAATTTATCATGTTTAGAAAGGTGTTTGCCGTTTACTGGATTATCATCTCATATAAGCTCCAAGTGCTGTTTGCTATGGACTCAGAAAGGGTCTCTGAAAGCATTTTTCTTTGGTTCATTTTCCAAACAGTAGGACTCCTAAATTCTCTACATTTGCATCGCATAACATATTAGAGGAATAGAGACTGAATCCTGCTGCACAAAACAATGACTATACACTTATTTACTAGTGAAAATTATATATAACAGCTGCTGATACACAAATAAAGCTGAATATCTTGGTCTGAAGTTTCTCCCTGTTCTTGGTTTTCAGCTCTGGTCCACTCAACCATAGGTACTTGTGAGCTGCTTCTAAAAGGACCCACTAAAGATCTTCTCAGAAAAGCAAAACATGCCAAATTTCAGTTGGGATCCACAGCTCTGCAGAAAGAGGATAAAAGCCACTACTCTATATTAATAATGAAGGGAGCTGAGTCTGGATAATCAGGGGTCACATCGAACATTACTATTTCTAAAACTAGTGTTTTTATTGCAGATATACTAAGAGCCTGTAGTTCTGAGCACTGTATATTTGGAGACATATGGGTTTAGATTTTAAGCAGTAGTTGAACAAAGTTAATCTCACTCTGGAGCTAAGAAATGAATATAAGCAAGACTCTTTCATATCAGAAATCCTTCACGTTTGTTATTACATGAGTCCTCCAAAATATTTTCTAGTAGAAATACTTGGCACAGCAAAAAAAGTTATAATGTAATTGTTCAGTTAAAAAAAAAAAAAAAAAAAAAAAAAAAAATAAAAATAGTTAAGGTCAAAGGGCTAGTGATTCAGTCATATCCCAGAATATAACCCGAGACTCAGACAAACCAGTAGTGGGAGGACCATTTATACTTAGCGACTAGGTTGTCAGCGTGAAAACCTCAAGTGGGTTGTAAGTGTAGGGTTGACTGTCTTTGGTTTTTTATATTTGCTGATTCAGCTATGACAATCAAGGGATGTTGTTGTTCAATTTAACTAAGCAGACTAAATCAACTGATTTCATATTTATTCTTCAGTTTTGTTTGCCGTATCTCAATCCATTTGGCTGATAACTAGGCCTGGCAAGAAGCACTGGCATTTTCTTTAACAATCATTGTCTCCAAATATGATCTTGTTCGTCTTCAACACTCTTGAAACCAGAAATGCCTATTCAAAAGAGAATCCAACTATGACCATTAAAGCAACAAATCCACTGCATGCCGTGCAAAGCCAGCACTAAAGCATTTGCTCCGCAGGGTGGGCTGGTATGCTAGTGTCAGTTGACAAATGCATTTCCAAACAGCTCAGTAATTATTTTATCTTCCTTTGTTTATTTTTTAAATGTCCATTAAAGGACAAAACACTTCACACCATGTTTTCCTTCCAACCCTGATGCAGGCTACGTGTTGACCTTGCCCACAGTTATTGGTCACTCCTTATCAGAAGCAGCTCCTCTTCCTTCTTCCCCTTCCTTCAGAAAACCTTGCCCTCAAGTGGTTTTGGTATCATTTTCAGAGGGCTAGTTCAAGAAACTAAGGGGTAGATTTATTTATTTAAAAAGAGGTCTAATGCTATTTTGAAGGTTCATAGAATATCCCAAGTTGGAAGGGACCCACAAGGATCACTGAGTCCAACTCCCAGGTCCCCAAAGTTCATACGGAGTCAGAAGCAACATCACTTTTCTAACATATGCTCCTAACCATAAGTGGTTGGAATTTCAAAGCACACTTCGCATTGCCTTTTCTTCTTTTCCCACTGATTCAGTAGTGAGAATTTCATTGACTTTAATGGGAATTTAGTTTGGTAAGTCCTGTGAAAGCCTCACTCAAAGCAGAGCAATTAAGGAGTTAAAGGAAACCCAAGCAGTCTCCTGGATCTCAAGATTAAAAGCAGCATATGTCTCTTCATCTTGCTCTTCCCCCTGTTTGCCAGTTTATGACCAGCACTGCCTGGGCATCTCAGAAAGAGCCTGCCCCTCCACAGCAAACAGACACACTCAGGGCTGACAGAAGTGGGTTTCTCTGCCTCAGCCCTCCTGCTCTCCAAAAGGCTCTCTCACCTTCCTACACAGTATGAAAAAATAATAATAACAAGGCTCTGTTTTGATAGAGACAAAATGGTTGTTCAAATAGTTCTGCTAATTTCACAAAGATGCGTGATAATGTTTCACATATGGCTCTGGGCCTTTTAATAACAGAAATTGAACACACATTTCAAGACACAAGTTTTGTTGATAGGCTGCTGATAGTCCAGAGTAACTGTTTGCCTTTTGGTTTTAATTATTCTAAAGACAGCCCAGGGATTATTTACCCAGAGCTAATGGGTTTATGGGCTCTTTAAGGAGCATGATAAGCCCACAGATGTGACAGTGAATGGCAAGGAGGTCAGAGCTACCACAGGGGCCTGTGCTCCGGAGGATGAGAAGGTGGTAGGGAAGGGCTTATGCTGCAGCCTCAGGCCTCTTAACAATTATCACATGGCCATTAAGATAGCCTTGCTCTGTGTAAACATCCCTGTTTTCCCTGGAGGGGACTCTGATCTCAAGAGCAGAGTCCACAGCCCCACAGCCTGGTCCTGGCTTCCCAGAAGCATACACGAGGATGGGGCTGGACCACTCGCACTAGAGAGCTCATCCAACTCACTGCTCCTGCATGGAAGGGCACCCCACAGGGTCTGGTGCTTGTTCACAGCACTCAGAGCAGTCACCTGGTGCTTGTCCACAGCCCACCTGTACTGGCCAGGTCTGCCACACAGCCATCAGCAGACCACAGCTGTCCTGCTGTCCCCATTGCAGCACCTGCCCTGCCAACACCTAATGCCAGCCCCGGGCCTGGTTGAGCTGGGATGGATGCAGAGCAGCCAGAACAGAACAGGCTGTGACTGCTTACACCAGCCATAAAGACAACACTTTGGCTGTGAAACAAGGTTTGCGTTGTCATCAGGTCCTGTGCCAGCAACCGGACCAAGATGGTGCCAATGCTGTGGCACCAACTGCAGCAGGAGCTGTGGGGAAGAGGGCCTGTAGTGCAGGAGAACATGGCTGGACCTCCCCACAGCACACGGACCACCCATCCCTTGGGATGGTTGGGACCATCCCAACCTTCCCAGTTGCAGTGTTCTTGTTCTTTTACCTGAATAACAAATTTGGAGGGCTTTAACGGCATGTTAGGATGCTTTAGATCTGACTCTTACTGCACACTGATGTAGCACAGTCACTGAAGTTATTCCTGGATCACACCACTAAAAGGCGGGTAGGAATCTGGCCCCTTTAATACAGGCTGTGTTACACAGTGTCAAGTATTATCTGTTTTAGAACATGACCTGCTACTCATTCTAGCCAGTGACTCATATTTTAGAGATTAAACATAACCAAGTTACTGTATAAACTCTGGAAACATCTTGAAGGCAGAAGATGATTTGATGATTTTATCCAAAACATCAAAAAGTACAGGAAAAAAAAAAAAAAAAAAAAAAACACTGGAAGCTCTAAGAGGTAGAAGCCAAGATTATCTTAGATTTCAGAGTTAATTGCAGATTTGAAGTGCCTAAAAATGCAACAGGTTGATCCTTTCTGCGCTTGGAGAAAGCAAGAGGCCAGTAGCTTCACAGACCAACACAAGTACCTCTCCCATCAGGGGCAGAAGGAGAATCAGGCCTCCCTGCTGCAAAGAAATCCTTTCAGCTCATATGGACCTTGGGGAAGAAAGAGTCAGGCCTGCCACATCGGAAGTTTCTCCTTCCTTCAAGAGACTCTCTCAATTTTGCAGAGGTTTTCAGCCCATTATCACATTACAGGTAGACAGTTGTCATAAAGCATTAGATCTAAGCGAGGCTGACAGCATAACTGCAGGCTAGCTCCAGGCCTGGCAGTCTGCGCAGCACCTGCAGGCACAGAACCAGAGTGTGCTCCATCAAGAGACAGGCTGGTGTAATCTGCTGTGAATCACTTTGAATTGCTGCCCTTAATTGACAGTGCACTCAAGACCCGGTCTGCTATACAGACAAAAACCTCAAAGTACATTCATGTGCACACACACTCTTGCCAGGAACCTGCTTGCCCTCAGATGAGCAATTGTTTGAGACCTAGTGGCTTTATTATTATTATTATTATTTTATTTTATTTTTTTAAAGAGTTATGCATTTTGCTCTGCTCCTTCATTACTGCAGGCTCACCATCCTCACAGGATTAAGCAAGAACAATGTTTCTCCAGAGAAGTGTTCAGGTTTCAGGGGTGGGGGCAATCAATGTTCTGCTACCCTGGGGAAAGGGAGAGGGCACACACTCTTCAGATAGGATCACAAAAGCCAAAACCATGGAGAATTGCTATGGGACAGCAACCAACTCCCACGAGACTTACAGGGTGAGACGGTGGACCCCTTCCCTCACCAGGCATACCATCATCCTGATATGTCATGTAGGTTTCAGAGCACCTCTTCTTAAATAGTACCTGAGAGAAAATGCATCTAGATGACACAGATGTCATGACTGACATCTTCACGCTCTACCATGAGCCTAATCCTGCTCCCTCCAAGCCAGTGAGCCAGGGATGCAGATAGGCAGGTGTCAAAACCTCATTTGTCAGGTGATGAGGATCCCTCTTTTACTACTGCTACCTCAGATCACCTCCTAAGCAAGCTCTCACCTCTCTACAACCCAAACTAAGCTTCAAGCTTTCCTTCGGTTTCAAGGTTTGTTGTTCTGACCAACAACAGAATTTTAAAGAACTTTTAGGCCCAAGATCTTATTTATGTTGTGCAGAAAGAAGCGTCAAGAAACTGAAATTTAAAGTGCTTAAATGCCTAGCCCCTGTGCTGACAGCAGAGGCTGTAGAGAAGCCAGAAAACAAAGGAAATTCAGAGAATTCAGAAAACAAAGGAAATGGCCCTTCAGCATTCTCAGGTTTTAATTAAAGTTTCAAAAAAAGTTTGCTGACAAGATTAAGGGTCAACATTGAGAGCATGCTTGGGGAGCATTCTGGCTGTTGAGACAAGTCCCTTCCCTGCCACAGATGCAGTTGTTTGCTTCCTGGTGAGACGCCAGCTGAGAGCAAAGCCATATAGAGATCACGGGGCTGAAGAAGTGGTTTCCATGACCTGACAAACCCTTCTCTTTATTCTATTAAAGTCTGCCGGGCCCAGACTACCGTACCTGACCAGACTGACAGCAGCCAGCTCAGAGCCACAGGATCCACTGTATGCTGCATGCTGCTTCTGATGGGCTCTGCCTTCCTCAGCAGCCCCCAGGACCAGCCCAGCCTCTTCGGCGTTTGTCTAGCCCCGCAGGATCATTTCAAGGGCTGATTTGTAAGGGGGACCACCAGCAACAAACGTCAGATCTGGTTTAGGACTTGGTTTAAAAGCATTTAGATAGAAGAATAATTGCACAGGGATGTGGTTTAGTCTGGAGAAATAAAGGCTATGTTTAAATGTTTGAAATTCCTGGTGACTCTAATAATTGCAACCTCTGCCTCAATAAAATGCACAAATAATGTTATTGAAACATTTCCAATCAAAAGGTATTATTTTTGGTTTCAAACAGATGCAGTAGTCAGTATTTAAAAGGAAGACGTCGGCGGGCGGGCGGGCTTACCTCTATTTCAAGGGAAGAGAAAACTACTGGAACAGTGGTTTAGTCCCTTTTTCTCTGTTTTTACAGCCTTCGTGCTACAACATTATAACCTTCACACAGTTCCTCTGTTGCTTTTTGTAACCAACTGGAGAGTAGCTCAATGATCATGCACGGAAGAAGTTTTATTGCATGAAGGTGTGTTTAAAAGCTTGACCCAGTAAGCCATCACATCCCTAGAGAAGCACTAATGCTGCAGGAGCTGAGCCTCCTCAGTACCACACTGAGTCAGCCCAACTGGCACACATACTCCAAGCATGGTTATTGCACCAGTCTAGCAGGCACCAAATAGATTAACGAACCTAAGAGTCCCCTGCCAATTTTGACTTAGAGGTTCACAGGGCTATGTGATGCGAACCACAGGCTTGTAGCTTAGACGCTGTATTTTCAGTGGCATCTTGATGCTTAAAGATGCGTTCAAGCACCTACTAGTAACTGTGAAAAAGTATAAAGCTGCAGGTGGGCACTTCACCAGCTTAAGTGCTTAAATACCAAGCACTTGGTACTATGGCTTCTGAAAACAGAGCTCAGGATTCCCAGCACTATCTGAATTTTTCCTTTAACTCTCTGCTGACCTGCATTGCTCACATGAGTGAAGTCAGATGTACCTCACAGAAGCTGACAGAAATTGGGCCAGTGATTCATGAGCCTATAGGATTAGTTATAATTTGTGTCTTCAAGTAAGACAATAACTTTATCATGCTATCACACTCCATGGATGCAATATCAGCACATATGGAAGACATTTATTACTATAAATATTCGGGCACTTGATAGTTATCCAAAAATATAAAATCAGGTTAATCATTCTATCCTACAATCCCTGGCAAGAGATTTGAACTCAGGTTTTTCTGGCTCAGCTTAAGGTTTTACATATATGATCATTTCTGCCAGCTGGCAGCACTAAAATCTTAGGCTGAAGTAGTTTTCCAGCAGCCAAACCTATCTGCACAGTAATGTTACAGAGCTTAGCTTTTTGCAAGCCCTATATTACCTAAAGATATCCTCCTATTGCACAGAGCTATGAAAGTTTATGAAGTACAGGTAGAAGAATTACTTTTCTTTTCAGAGTTAATCATTAACATCTCTCAGAGAAATAAACAACTGAAGCTATTGTGTTATTTCCAAAGGTTGCCCGGGGCAAATGAAATACTAATTTCATTAGCTGTCATAATACAAGGGCAGCTATACTGTCCCTGCATGCGTGTAAAATTGTTTCCAAAAATAAGCTGAAAGAGGAAATCTCTAAAGAATGCATAGCTACCCATCACAGTGAAGGCATGGGAGAACAAACGAACAAACTTTTATTTAAAAAAAAAAAAAAAAAAAAAAGAAAGAAAGAAAGAAAGAAAAAGAAAAGAAAAAAAGAAACATCAGCACTAGTGCTTGCTCAACTTCCAGTAACACAGGACTCCATCCTGGGACTCATCAGCTCTCATATATCTCAGTGGGACGCTAGTGTCTGGCCACATAGCAATCCCCTGCTAGGTGTCACAAAAGTGAAAAGGTTTAAACTTTCAGTTTTGTCTGTTGTTACCAGGAGGTCTGCATATTCCTTGCTTCCTTCAAGAGAAGCTGCTGGGCTTTTCACAGACACAGGACCCTGACTGGCGAAGTTAGAGCAAATACAGGCCTGCCCTGCCGTCCTGTCAGCCCACTATCCACATGCGTAGGATGAGGACACTGCTGCCAAATGCCCAGAGGCTGGCCAGACCAGCCAGGCTGGGGCTCCAAAGCCTTGTCCCAGCTCTGTGTAATGCACGGGTCTGGGGACAGGACAGCCACTTGCCAGGAAACAGTCAGAGCCAAAAAGGTACTAATGGACCAGCACCAGTGCAGAGGCAGCTCAGGCACCCCTGCAGCAAGCTTCTGGAATTGGGAAGCTGATGTGGGTCATTCCATGGCTGCTGCCCTACACACAGCTAAAATCTCCAGTGGGAGCCAATCTGGCTCTCTGCAGAGGTTCTGCAACTCATCTGTGCCTCAGTCTTCAGCATATCCCACAGTGGATGTACTACCCAGGTTACTGCATCACCCATTAGCTTATGGCCAGCTGCCTGGAACCAGAAAAGCTAGGGGGATCTTGTTACAAAAGGGGATTACAAAGAAGGGCAGCAACTATAACTGAACACTCATTACTGGTGTTTCTCTGGGATAGGAATTACCCCAGTCACATAGAACTGCTCAAGTGTTTGGCGTTAAAACAAAATGAAACTATTTTTTTGGAGTGTTGTTGACCCAAAATCCCTGAATGCCCCATCTCTGAGTCATGTGCAAGAAGGCTCAAGCAAGTGGAGCACATGCAAGGTTTCCACATCTGATGTAGGGCCTTATGTTCTCACCATTTGCTGGGAAGCCTCAGTAACTCAGATAACCTTTGCAAGGAGGTTCAAGTTTCCCCCTCCCAGCCTTCACCTCCTCCACAGAGCTTACGGACTCGTCATCATCATTATTATTACCACCACCTCCTCCCACGTTTGCCCAGGAAGCACCCAGGCTCCCCCTCCTTCATCTGGATGTTTCCAGGATGAACCCACTGACCTGCTCCTCTCCTGTAGCTGTTCTCCTCCACCAAGTCATCAGGAGGCTTTGCGCAGCCCATCTCCCCGGCACGCTGCACTAGGCCAGCATGTGTCCAAAAGCTGTGCAACTCCTGGTCTGGGAGGCCACTGGAAAACAGCTCTTTCCCTTGCCTTGTCTCCAAAGTGCTTCATTACCTGTTAATTAACAGAGAGCCTTCTTAATCCCTGGCAGCACAACAGTGTGACAGCCTCAGATGGACTGGGTCAGCCCATCATCATATCATCCCCTCCCCAAGGGACCTTGGGATGTTTAAGCAAGCGACCCCATTGTGCACACCCACCTGGGTCAGGCCGTACAGCTGAGTGAACCCCTCTCAAGGCTGGTGGCAGCTGCCCAAGCCCTCCTGCTAGGTGCTGCTTCCCCAGAATACTTCCACCCCATGGTTCAAGCAACTTGCCTTTCCCTGTGCATCTTATGGCTGTGCTTTGAGTGACAGGGACAAAATCACCATGGCAGTATATTGTGAGTTCCTTGGCTCAGGTGGGAAGGCTGGAGCACCAACGGGATGTTGCAGTGGTTGATATGTTCACTTGCATGGCCATATGCAGCATATACTGCATTTCACCCCATGCATCTATTTGCAAGACAATATGTTCTACTTACCCATAGAACTTTAACAAACATTACATCAGGAAAAAAAAAAAAAAAAAAAAAAAAGACAATTTGCAGAGGGTGAGTGCCTGTTAATCATAAGCTAAAGGGGAA
The DNA here is from genome assembly GCF_011077185.1 of Oxyura jamaicensis. Classification (NCBI taxonomy): domain Eukaryota; kingdom Metazoa; phylum Chordata; class Aves; order Anseriformes; family Anatidae; genus Oxyura; species Oxyura jamaicensis. The sequence goes on along the minus strand of NC_048899.1, from coordinate 751,756 downwards.
AGGAAAAATTTTAAGTGAGATATAAAGGGAGGAAGTGACTCAGTGGGTGGGAGGGAGGGGACAAGCGTTCCAGACAGATGGGACATGAATAACTTTTCCATCTCCCTCTCTCTCTTCTCTCCCAAGTCTTGAAGAAACTGCTGTGTTGAAATAGTCAGTCATTAACTATTTGATGAGGTTTTAAAATCTGAACTGAATTCTCTGAATGTAACCAACTATTATTACAGGGTCTGCATCACAGCAATGCAAGTGTTGGAGCCCTTTGGCAAGCCATAGCGGTGAAGGCAGGACCCAGCACTCGGCAGGAAAAGCCACTAAATGGCGTCAGCTGTTCAGCTCCTCTCAGCCCTGGTAACGCCAAAGGAATCGGAGCTGTGGCACTGGGCAAGCCTGCAGGCTGCCCGCGACCAGCACCAGGCATCCATCGGCGCTGTCAGAACAGCTGTGTGGCTCAGCCTGTCGAGTGCTCAGCCCGCAAGGACACATGCCTCCAGTGAAGGTCACTTGGGAGGAAACGTCTGTGGTCCTCCTAAACCCCTCTCGTTCTGGCTGTCTTCCTGTGGTCCAGTTCCTGGGGCAGATTCTTCCCCTGAACAGCATCCACCTCTTCAGAGGGCCAGGGCACAGGCCTGGTGCCAGGGCAAGGGCAGGGGAAGGCCAAGAGCACTCCTAAGTTCCTGCACTGCCAAGGGGAACCGCTCCTGCTCAGGCCACCCTATGCTACAGAAAGGGGCTCTGAGAAAACTTGAATGAAGCATTTCCTTTCCTGGATGCCAAAGGCTAATTGACCAGCACGAGACCTGCTGAACTTGGTGGAACCGGGATGGATATAATCACTCAGGAGAGCCAAAAACCAATTAACTGAATGGCTTCAGCTGGTTTGACATCTGCCTCTTTATTCAAAAGCAAAACTAAGATCAATTTCTTAATATGCTCTGTAATATCTGCTATTCCTTCCCTCTCATTATTATTATTAGCATTGCAGCAGCGTTTTGTGCATGTAATGAAAGAGTACAACAAGGGCTGGAGTGGCCTGTCTGGTAGAGATGGAGTGGGCAAAGTCTCAAGCCAAACGGTGATCTATATGTATAGGTATATAAAACAGAAAGGCTGGACAAACCCTCCTTAGCCCAGGCCCATCAGGTCCTGAGGGGATTCTTAACGCAAGCCTACCCCTGCTGATCACTTTTACTTCTTGCTTGCACACAAGATAAAGACAAAAAAAATCCTGCTTTACACTCACCCAGCATGGCTGTGGTGAGGCTTGGCCTGTCCAGCGCCACCACAAGGGCCATTGGCACCCCCCAACCCTGTGAGCTCTGCCAGTTGCTGCCGGCAGGCAGAGGCCAGTGGGAGCCTGCCCACAGGCACAGAACCCAGCGCCCAGCCACTCGGCAGCCCTGCCGCCGTGACAGCATGTGGCAGGCAGGGCATGTGCACATCGAGGAGACTAACCTCTAGCAGAGGTCTGGGGCAGGTGATGCTTTCATCTGCCACCCACCAGAGCCCCAAGAAACTTGTTCCTCAAATCCCATTGCATTGCCCTGCAGTTCCCCTATGTGTTTTGCTTTTGAAATTGCAGGTTCCTTCTCCCTCTGCAGCTACATCACTAACTGAAACAACGTTCCCTTTGTCAGAAAGACATCAGCACTCTTTGCAGTCTTCTCTCTTACATTATAGCAAGAAATAGAACAACATCGTACAAATCCCTCCCCTCCTCCCAATTCCTCCTTTTCTCCTCCCCTGAAATTAGGGCCACTTGGAGATAATGATCTCACCCGTGAAGATACAAGCAGCAGCATCTACATTTTTCAGCATCTCCCACGTATAGCATCATGTGTTAACAGGCAGCCTTCTGGTGAACGTGCAGGCTTCCCTTTTGGATGCGTGACTCTGTATGGCCCTGAGAAAGATCCCTCCAAAACAGCAGGAGCAAGACTGCGTTCATTTCTCTCATATGCATTTTAGCTGGGAGTTTTACCAGACTGCAAAACAAGCAAATCATTGCAGAACAGGTCCTTGAAGAAGAAACTGAGAACTACAAGGACAGAGATGATGCTGGAAGCCTTTTTTTTAAGGAGCTGTAGATGGATAATTGTCCAAGACAGACTGGCTTGTTGACTTTCTCACAGCAAAAGGCAGAGGGATGTTTAATTGATTTTAGCCTGTAACTAAACATATACTTCTTTCAATATAATGAACAGCAATGCTACAATACTGCTCTCCTAATGTAAATTGATCCATTACAGATGAGTGTTTAGATCAATGTGTGATGTCCTCATTGGAAATGAAACTGTTTGCTCAAGATCGCTATAAAGACAATGGGCACTGATAGACGATATTTATATGACAAGGAATGGTGCTTAAAAAGGATATTGTCCATCAATTATGAAGCCAACATTCACCCAACAGCCATGCACACATTTATGACAGCAAGAAAGATCCCAATGCCTTTGAGAAAAAAAAAAAAAAAAAAAAAAAAAAAAAAAAAAAAAAAA